>NW_015390764.1:0-10091 GCF_001527695.2 Protobothrops mucrosquamatus | reverse complement strand
GGGGGAGGGGCCCGGCACTCCGGAAATCGCCCACTTCCCCGCACTTGGCCGCGGTCACGTGACTCCTCCGGCAGGACCTTGGACAGAGGCAATGATGGATCGCTTTCCTTCTCTCTCTCTCTCTCTCTGTTTGTGTGTGTGTGTGTGTGTGTGTGTGTAGGTGCTTTCCGGAGAAGTGGCGAGTTGCCTGCCTGGGCTGGAGCTGCTGGCACAAAGAAGGGGGGGGCGCAGAGGAGCCTGGCAAGGGGGGGGTCAGAGAGAAAAGACAAATACAGTACAGTTCTCGACTTACAACAGTTCATTTAGTGACCAATGTTACAACAGCACCAAAAAAGTGACTTATGACCATTTTCACAGTTACGACCTTTGCAGCATTTCCCCCAGGGTCACATGATCAAAATTCAGACACTTGGCCACTGGTTCACACTTACGACCGTTGCAGCGTCCTGGGCGGTCACGGGATCCCCTTTCGCGACCTTCTGACGAGCAAAGTCAAGGGGGGAAGGCAGATTCACGCAACAGCCGGGTTGCTAACTTATCAACTGCAGTGATTCACTTAAGGACTGGGGCAAGAAAAGTCCTAAAATGGGGCAAAACTCACTTAACAATGGTTTCACTTAGCAACAAAAATGTTGGGCTCAATTGTGGTGGTAAGTCGAGGACTGCCTGTAACGGGGGCCAATCCCACCTGGAGGCAGCCAGTGAGTGAGCCTTCGTTGTGTGGGGCAGCCTCTGAGTGGCTCCCCCAGCCTCTGCCCCCTCCCTTCCCCAGAGAGGCGGCTTCCACCCCCGACTCAGCCCAGTTGCTACTTATTTAAATCAGTTAATTTTTATGGCTGCCCAACTCAGCCCAGACACTCTGGGCTGCTTCCCAAGAGGTGTGTGTGTGTGTGTGTGTGTGTGTGTGTGTGTGTGTGTGTGTTGTAGAAGGGTTACTGCCACCCAGGAGTGAGTGGACTGCACTGGCTGACCCAACACATGAGGATATGGGGGAGTGGACTTGGGACATCCTGCCCCACCCCTTGACCGGCAGGCCTTGCCTCAGGTATTCAGGAGCAGCTGCAACAGGACCAGCCAGGTCCCCTCCTTGGAGACTCGGAGGGCAGCGTCTTGGAGGCGGAGCTTCCTCCCTCTCGGCTGCTCCTCCCTCTCAAAGGCCCGGAGGAGCCGAGCAGCGGGCGACACTGCCAGCCAGGAGGGCAAAGAAGATGTCCGAGAGCCTGAGATGAGAAGGGAGGCGCCATCCATGCCTGTGTCAGGGAACTGCCAGCAGATGGACCTGCATGCCAGGATCCCTGAAAAGGGAGACCACTCGTGGCCCCCAAAGCCCCCAAAGCATTTGTGGAATGAGGGGGAAAGGAGGGATCCAGCCAACCCCCCCAGACCAGGCGGAATCTCTAAGCTGGGCAGCCCCCATCAGGCAGGCAGCTGGCCGCAGGGAGGGCCTTCCTTCTCCGCCCCCTCCAGGCTCAGAGCCAGCTAGGAGGAGTGTGGGGGGGGGAGGGAGGCTTTTCCAAGCTACCCCCCCCCAGCCAAGGAGCTGCCGCTGCCCACCACTGCAGCGCAGGGCCCTGATTGGCATCCAGCTGGTATAAGCCGTGTAGAAAAGCCGTAAGAGAACTGGAGGAAGGGGATGCTGATGAAAAATTACATTTATTTGTTATAAACTGATTATTTTCCTTTTTGGCTGAGGCGGCCTGGTGCCGCTGACACACTGAATTGTGATTTATATTCAGATTTGGCCATTTATAACGGTGAGCTTGGAGCTCCCTAAGCAGAGCGGCCGAGCCCTGCCTTTCGGCCGCTCTCTCTGAAGGGCTGGTCCAGCCAGAGAGGCCTTCTCCTGGGCCACGGACAGCAGCGGCCACCACCACCCCGGTTCATCCCTGGTCCTTCGGCCAGACCCTCCCTGGCTTATCCGGCTCTTTTCTGTCCGAGCGAACACCCGTCCGGCCACTTCAGACCACCGACAGGCCCTCCCCTGCTTGCTTGGCTGGCTTCACGCAACACACCTGGGCACAACGGCTCCCCCAGCCTGGCTCCACAGGGCAGGCTGAGCCACGGGCCCGCATCCCTCTCCCTGCCAGGGTGAAGGGCCTAAGGCAGGCCTCCCGGGCAGATGCAGGCAGGCAGGGAGGAGGGACCGGGCCCAGGTTGCCCATCAGTGGCCAGGCAGCCTTGCCCCTCCTGGCTCTGCTGGGGGCCTCCTGGACCTAAGAAGGGAGGGCCTCCCCTTGGCTGTCATCAACCAATCGCTGCCCTGACCCCCTTGCAGAAATTCCGCCTTCTTAGCCATGGGGTGGGTGGTGGTGGCTCTGCCCACAGCCAGGTTGTGGCTTCCACTTGGGGGTGGTGGTGGTTGTGGGGGGGGCAGAGCTTTGAAGGGCCAAGATCCGGGAAGCTCCCAGCAGCCTTTCTGGGCCAAAGCGGGGCTGCCACCTGGAGGCCAGCCCTGCAGTGCTGGAGGCCGAGAGGCGGGCAAGGCCAGGCCCACTCTTGGCTTCCGGCTTTGTCCACCCAAAAAGGTCCCTGGGAGTAACTTCTCCTGCCAGGTTTGCCAAGTTCCAGAACTTCCTGGGATCCACGCACGGCTTCCACCAGGCTGGCGTCCCTTCAAGGCACTTGGCTCTCCAGGTGGCCTCCTTGGCTTCTGTGGGCTGTCCAGTGTCTTAGTGCAGGGGTAGGCAACCTTGGCTCTTTTATGACTTGTGGACTTCAACTCTCAGAATTCCTGAGCCAGCCATGCTGAGGGGAAAGGGAGAGGTTTCCAGGCTGAGCCAGGCTGGCTCAGGAATTCTGGGAGTTGAAGTCCACGAGTCATGAGGGGGCCATAGTTCCCCCATGCTGGCTCAGGAATTCTGGGAGTTGAAGTCCACAAAAGTCATGAGGGGGCCATAGTTCCCCCATGCTGGCTCAGGAATTCTGGGAGTTGAAGTCCACGAGTCATAAAAGAGCCAAGGTTGCCAACCCCTGCCTTAGTGGCTACCCAGACAGACTTCCTGCGTGGCAATCTGTCCATGGGGGGTTAAACCCCCACCTCCCCATGGAATGGGAGCCTCAAGGCAAACCTATGAGGGAGATGGGCTGGGGCAAATAAATAGAAGAAACTTGCCCCCCCCAGGAAAGACCCTGGGAGGGAACCGCTCTGCCTAAGAGGGCTCCCCCCCCCGGGCTGGGGGCTGCCCTTTCCTGCCTGCCCCCCTGGCTGCCTCTTGGCCTGATTGGAGAGCTTGGATCAATTGTGCTTGGCGGCTGAGTGGCGGGGGGAGGGAGGCAAGGTGGACACACAGGCAGTTGGTCCAATCTGGCCAGAATAAGCCGCCTGCCTGAATGGGCCTAATCAAAACAGAGTCGTGGGGGGGAGGAGCTGGCGGGGTCTTCTGCTGCTGCTGGCAGAGGTCCTAGGTGGGGGCTGAACTCCTCAGCGCCCACCAATGCCAGAAGACTGGGGGGCAAACGGGGGGAGGGGCTTTCCTTCAAGAACCTGGCCAAGCTGCGAGTCAGGTGTTGGGGTGCACAGCCACCCAAAGAGCCCCAGATGGCAAACAGAGTGCTGGGGGGGGGCTTCCTCCTTCCACAAGGGCCCCGTTTTCTGGGTAGAAACTGCCTTGTCCCATCTGGGGCGCGGGCCCTCGCCTCCCACCTCCCTCCAGCCTCCCCCCACCTTTAAGGACCCCTGAAGACAGCCCAAGAGGGAGGCTCCTGTTGTTCTCCTGCTGGGAAATTACCTGAAGACTTTTGGATGCAACTCCGGGTGCTGGTTCCCCCCCCCCCAAAAAAAAGTCCTTTCTGGCACAGGGCTGGGCCATCTGTGAACCTCCTTCCTCTAGTCATTTCTGCTCACCTCCCAAGACCCCCTGGGAGGCCCTCTGATGGGAGTCTGCAAGGGGGCCTGCCCTCTGCGGTAGCAGACCCCTGCATTTTGGATGGCCCCCTCCCCCGTGGCCTTCTCAAAAGGCCTTGAAAGCCGGGCCCTTTCCCCAGCACTGGGCCAGGTGTTAAGTCAAAGGATTGGGTTCTGTTGCTGCTGTCCTTTAATACTTCTGGCTATTTTTTCCTTATCTGAACTAGCATGATATTAGCCCCCCCCCCCCCCCGGCCAGTGGCAAGTTGGGAGACCATATAAATTGATCGAGTTAATAAATATATGTTCTCCTGTATTGTTGACTCAGCTTTCTATCCTTCTGGGGTGGGTAAAAATGAGGGCCCAGGTTGTTGGGGGAAATACACTGACGTTGTAAATCTCTCAGAGAGCGCTGAAAAACACTATAAAGCGGCATATAAGTCTAAGTGCGTATTGCTATTACCCTGGAACCAAAGGCTCCCCTGTGGGGTAAGGAGAATGGGTTACAGGAATGACCACGGATCGAAGCCGCCTGGGTCAGCCTTTAGGACAGGGGTCCCCAACCTTGGCAACTTTTAAGACTTGTGGACTTCAACTCCCAGAATTCCCCAGCCAGCTGTGCTGGCTGGGGAATTCTGGGAGTTGAAGTCCACAAGTCTTAAAAGATGCCAAGGTTGGGGACCCCTGCTTTAGGAGATAACAGTGGGAGCACCCCTCTTCCTGGAAGACCCCAAGAGACTGCCTGACCCCCCCCCGGAGCCCTTGAAAGGGTGTCCATGCCCGGCTTTCTCTCCCGCACAAGGGATTGTGGTGGCGTTTTGTGTCTTTTCTACTGGCCAAGGAAGATAGAAGCCGGTCCTTCAGTTGCTGGCTCTTGAAATGTCCAGAAGAACAAATGCAAGAATTATAACACAATCAGGAGTCCAAGGAAACCAAACAATAACAAAGATCCCGGGTGTGCTTAATCGACCGACAACACCCCAAAGGCTTCAAGGCAAACTCATAAAGAACCGCACAAAGATGCCGACTCAGCCACTTTGACACTGAATGAGCCTTTGATGCTTCCGTTGTTTGACTTTTTTACACCCTGAACAAGAATGGCAGCCCTTCTGGTTCCGGCACGAGACTTACAGGGGGCTGGACTAGAAGACCTCCACGGTCCCTTCCAGTTCTGTTCTGTTCTGTTCTATTCTATTCTATTCTATTCTATTCTATTTTTCTATTCTATTCTATTCTTTTATTCTATTCTATTCTATTCTATTCTATATTCTACATTCTACATTCTATATTCTACATTCTATATTCCATTCTGTTCTATTCTATATTCTATTCTATATTCTACATTCTACATTCTACATTCTATTCTATATTCTACATTCTACATTCTACATTCTACATTCTATTCTATTCTATATTCTACATTCTACATTCTATATTCCATTCTATTCTATTCTACATTCTATATTCTACATTCTATATTCCATTCTATTCTATTCTATATTCTATTCTACATTCTACATTCTACATTCTACATTCCATTCTATTCTACATTCTACATTCTACATTCTACATTCCATTCCATTCCATTCCATTCCATTCCATTCCATTCCATTCCATTCCATTCCATTCTATTCTATTCTACATTCTATATTCCATTCCATTCTATTCCTTGGGGCAGCCATGGAAGAGAAGCTATTTTCCTTGGATAGACTCCCCATGGGGGAGGGGGGAGAAGGAGGAGGAGATGGTGGTGAGGTGGAGTCCTGAGTATCTTCTAATAATAAATAATAATAATAACAAACCCTTTATTATCAAAGTATAACATGTATACAGTGAAATTGGCTGAGCCTCCCTCTGTGCCCCCCCTCACCACAAACTCACGGTGACTACAAACCCCCAACTTATTTCACCCTGTGAACTAACTGCACATCACGCCGGCCTCACGAGTCTGTCATGCATAAAGTAATAAAGTTATGTCCCGTTCAGAAGCCTGACGGCCCATGGATAGAAGCTGTTCTTCAGCCTGTTGGTTCTGCTGCTAAAGAGTCCGTTTTGGAGAAGAAAGGGGCGGGGGAGACAGAGGGCAGCCTGGGCCCTCTCCAGCACACTGTGCCCAAGGGAAGAACATGGAGTGGGAGGGCCCAGCTGCTGGCACTGCCAGGGACAAAGGGGTTTTGATGGCAATGTCTTGCCCTAATTGCTGGGGGAACCTCGGAGCTGCAGCCCCACCATCCCTGAGAATGGGGCCGACTTGGGGGCTCAGGTAGGTCCTGCTGCTAGTAATCCTTCCCATCTGGAATTGGCTCCAAGCAGAGCCCATCCCAAGGCAGCCTTGCCCCAGGAAAGGGCAGGAAGGCTGGGAGAGTGAGGGACCCTCCCCAAAAGACAAGGCAGTTGCCATTTCTCCTGGCAGAGGAGGGCGCTCGGCTAGAGAAGCTGCACTGAGGCCATCTTCATACAACATGCTACAGCCAGTGTTTCTCAATCTTGACAATTTTAAGGCATGTGGACTTCAACTCCCAGAATTCCACAGCCAGCAATGCTGGCTGTGGAATTCTGGGAGTTGAAGTCCACATGCCTTAAAATTGTCAAGGTTGAGAAACACTGTTAAGCCCAAGTGAATTAACAACTGAGGAATTATATACCATCAAGTCAGTGCCAACTCTCAGTGGCTACATTCTGTAGACCAGGGGTCCCAATCTTGGCCACTTCAAGACTTGTGGGTTTCAACTCCCAGAATTCCATGCTGGCTGAGGAATTCTGGGAGTTGAAGTCCACAAGTCTTCAAGTGGCCAGGGCTGGGGACCCCTGCTGTAGGCAGACCTTCTCCAGGATGATCTGCCCCAACCTGGTCCTTCGGGTCTTCCAACGGTCACCATCACTAGAGGGCTGTAACGGAGCCCCTCCCCTTTGCTGCTGGCGGTCCTCTTTTTCCGTCCACCTGCCCCAGCATTATGGCCTTCCCAAGGGAGCGAGGCCTTCACCTCAAGCATCCAAAGTAGGCCGACTGGCTCTCTGCACTGTCCCTCGCAGCCGGACAACAGGAACCAGGGAGGGAGGAGGAATGGTTGGGGTGGCTGGGAGGGAATTGAGGGGTTCATGGGCGCCGTCTGTGGCCTGGGGGAATCTCGAGGCCTCCAGGTCGAAGGACGAGAGCCTTCCCATCTGAGCAGACTGTTTCCCAAAACAAAAAGATTGCACTGGACCGGTGGACGCGGGACAGTGGGTGGCCCAGGGGGAAAGGAGGGACTTTAACTATGCAGGTTTTTGCACCAACAGGCAGAACGGGCTTCGCTTTCCACTGGGCCTATGTGGATCTGTCAGTCAAGTTAACACTCTTGGCAAAATAATGTCCCAGGAGTTCCTTTGGCTGCATAGGCCAAGGGGACGGTTGGCAGTAGCATCCCTTAAGCCCGGTCATTTGTGAACAAATAGCGCCACGGCAAAATCTGCAGATTTATTTCACACAAGCTATCGAACCCGAAACCTCCCACTCTCAGTTACGTTTATTGTGTGAACCTGGAAGCAAAGCTGCCCAAGGGACCACCGACGCGGCTTGAGCTTCGTCTCTGTTCCCAATCTATCCAGCAACTGCCTCCCCCCCCCAGCACTACCATCCCCAAAGATGGGGGGGGCTTCTGGGCCAGCCCTCCCCCCTCCAGGGACTTCTGGCTTGGAGCTCTCTTAGCAATCAAGTCACTGACAGGGGGCAAGTTGAACTGAGCTTACCCACAACTCTTTGCACTAGCTTAATTAAGCAAACATGTTGTATCAACAAAACAAAGAAGACATAAGATTGCTGCGTTCAAAGAAACAGGCAGAGCAAAATATTTGTTCTATCGCTCCAGCTGCCAGAAAAATAATGAAAACAGCACCGGGTGAACCTCAGTCTCTCCACCCGGCCTCGGGCCCTGGAGTTGGCAGAAGAGTCTCCTGGCATGATCTGCCCGGCCCTGATGGTTGGGCAGCCCCTGGAATGAGGCTGCCAGGCCTGCCCTTACAGCTCAACGGCCAAGCAGCTTCAGAGGGGCAGCAGGGGCATCTCCCCGGCTTAGTCTCTCTTTCCACCTGGGGGAGGGAACCGCCACGTTCCCTGGGGTGGGGGCTTTGGCTGCGCCTCAAGCTGCCAAGGTGACAGGTGGCCCCCCCATGCCTCTGAGCACAGTCTCAGGGATGCCTGGAGGGGCAAGAAGCCTGGGGGCTGCTTCTGCCCTTTCTTGTCCACCCGAGTCCAAAAATGAGCCAAGGGGAGGAGGGGGGAGGATGTGGATGAAGGTCCTAGCTCTCCCCTCCCTCACTGACTGTCAGCTGGACATCAAGCACCAAGGACCCCACAGTTTAACTCTAAAGTAGAAATATTCTCTTCTATGGGTGACCCAAATCACACAGAGGGCCTGGCTAGTCTTTGGAAAAACCACCCAGCACAGGTTGATGAACAATCTACCCTGGCCGTCATCCAGGAGACAATCAAGCCTGAATCGGTCAAGCCCTATCTGGAGAGATGCCCCCATCCTGCAGCTGAGCCAGAGTGGCCGTGCTGGGCAGGGCCCGTAGACAGCAGCCCCCGCCCCTGCTGCCCCAGGGTCACGAATGGACTGCCCTAGAGACGGTGCGTCTGCTGGGCCTTGGGGGAAGGCAGGGACCCCGCTTCAAAAATAAGCTGCTGTGTTATGAGGTGGGTGGTCTGCTTTCCTGTCATGCTTGGCCGGGCAGCTGCTAAGCCCTTGGAGAGCCCTTGCATTTATCCATCATTTTGAGCGAAGGGTGAAGCGAGTGTCTTGTCACCAGAGCTGCATGGGATCCAAGCGGCAGTTTGAGCGACTCTAAAGCAGGGCCCTCTCCAAGGAGACCCACCCTGGCTGCCCTTCTGGAGGACAGAAACTGGTGCTGAAGCTCAAATACTTTGGCCACCAAATGAGAAGAGGGGGGCCCCTTGGAGAAGACCCTGATGTTGGGAAGGACGGGAGGCCGAAGGAGAAGGGGACGGCAGAGGAGGAGAGGGCTAAATGGGGTCATTGAGGCAAGGAACACGGATCTGGGCAAACTCCGGGAGGCAGTGAAGGACCTGCGGGGCCTTGCGCGCTGTGGTCCATGGAGTCACAAAGAGCTGGACACAATTTAGTGACTGAGCAATGAAGGCAAAAACCAGGGCCCAGGGCCAGGCTTGGAAGACGCCCAGAGCAGATCCTCTCTCGGCAGATCGCACAGCCTCTTTCCCGGGATTCCAGAGACCGGATCGAAGCACTTTTCCCCTAAAACATCTTCCAAGGTGGTTCTTCACCGGAGTTTCCATGCAGTACTTTGTCCGGTTGCAGCTGGTCAGCTCTTCCGCAAGTCCCAGTCGAGGAGGGTGAAGAGGGTGGACTCAGCTGCTCGGGACCTTTGGCCTCCACTGCCCGACTGGACAAGGGAATGGTCAAGTCTGTGCCAGGAAGCCACCTTTCATCGATCGATCTCAGATTGTTCCGTCTTCGCTTGGAGGAGTTTTCCTAGCAGGGTTGAATTAGGAGGCCAAGATGCTGCTTGCTTTGGGCCACCGATGGCAGTTCTGACACGGGGGGGGGGGCTCCTCTTGAGCAGATAGTAGCGGAGGTAGCCACAGGAGGTCGGGTGGGATTGACTGATTTTGTTCCCTCTTCACCCCAGACCCATCGGCTGCACTTCCCTCTCTTCACGGATACAGCAACCTCCTTGTACTCTCAGAACCCCACAAGGTTTTTTGAGGCGTGAACGTGGGAGTTGTGATCACGACAATCCAGAGCACTTTCTGGCTGTGTTTTCCAGCTCGGTGCCAGCCTTCCAGGAGGAGGGAAGGGAGGCAGAGAGATGAAAGAAAGAGAAAAAAGGGAAATCCTTCTGGGCCGACAACGGCTTGCCTGTTTTTTCCCCTCGAACATGGTGATGTCTGCGCATTCAAATGCATTCAACACATCACCTCCAAATCTAATCACAACAGAAGCACTTCACACCAAGGATGCAAGACAATCTGCGCTCTCTCCCTTCCCTTCAGAGGCTGAAATGGCTGCAAATCTTTTCTGCCTCTCTCCAGCTAAAAGGCCGGACTGTCCCTTGAAACAGATCAAAGGGAAGTGCAATTCCTCCCCTCCCCCATGCCAAGAGACCCCCCAAAGCCCTGGGCTGTTGTCACCCTGCCTGCTCTGCACCTTTGCTTAAACGACCTGCAGGGCTGCCCATCTTAGGACGCAACTCTGGGTGGCTCCCGACAGCCGTAAATCCCCACACATCA
>NW_015390763.1:74761-78781 GCF_001527695.2 Protobothrops mucrosquamatus | reverse complement strand
GGCTCAAGGTTGACTCAGCCTTCTATCCTTCTGAAGTCGCTAAAATGAGGATCCAGATTGTTGGGGGGCTGGTATGCTGACTCTAAACCACTTAGAAAGGGCTGCAAAACACTATGGAGCAGTATATAAGACTAAGGGCTATTGCTTAGTTGCAATAATTTAATATTAAATACATTTAATAACATTAATTTAATATTGGTTGCAGGAATTGGCTAGGTCTACTTTAGTGAAAAGAAGGACTAGGGGGTGACTTGATAGCAGTCTTCCAGTATTTGAGGGGCTGCCACAAAGAAGAGGGAGTCAAGCTATGCTCCAAAGCACCTGAAGGCAGGAGAAGAAGCAGCGGATGGAAACTAACAACTTGCCTCTAGAAGTTGTGAATGCTCCAACACTGGAGGTTTTTAAGAAGAGACTGGACAACCATTTGTCTGAAATGGTATAGGGTTTCCTGCCTGAGCAGGGGGTTGGACTAGATGACCTCCAAGGTCCCTTCCAAATCTATTATTGTTATTATTGTGAACCAAGGAGAGAAGCAACCTGGAACTGAGGAGAAACTTCCTGACAGTTAGAACAATTAACCAGTGGAATTACCTGCCTCCAGAACTTGTGAATGCTCCAACACTGGAGGTTTTTAAGAAGAGATTGGGACAGCCATTTGTCTGAAATGGTATAGGGTCGCCTGCCTGACCGGGGGGGTGAACTAGAAGACCTCTAAGGTCCCTTCCAACTCTGTTATTCTGTTATTCTGCTATTGCTACTGTATCTTTGTGAGTCGCTGAGAGTGAGTTGGGCAGCCACATCAATTTTCTTAAATAATGTAAACAAATAAATAAACGAACAAGTCCAATTTGTCGCCGTGACCTGCACGAGGCTCCTGGTTTCAACCTGCACTGGATCCCCCTCGGCTCCCCAGCGCCGTAGCAACAGGCATCCTCATTGTCGCTCCCAACATCGCACTCTTCTCCCGGATCCACGATCTGGTTCCCGCAGATGGGACGGTCGGTTTCTGGAAAGGAAGACAGAGAAGAGGGGAATCGTTACTATTCCTGGGAGAAGTTTGCAAAGTTGCTTGATCCTGTGGAATTCAGCCCAGAGCAGAAGTCAGGCAATCAACCTATCTCCGTGGTGGCGAACCTATGGCACGCGTGCCACGGGTGGCACACCGAGCCCTCTGTGGGCACACGCGTCGTCGCCCCAGTGCTAGGCCTTCAGCTGGGTTTTATAAAACCTTTTCGCTTTAGGCCTCCGCCGCCATGTGCAAAAAAAAAAAAAGGTTCAATCAATCAATCAATTTCAACTTCTCGCGGGAAAAAAAAAGATCTCGCCAAGTTGGAATTGATTGATTGAACTTTTTAGTCCCACCCAGTCTGCCGTTACGACTGCAGCCACGCCCACCCAATGGGCCACGCCCACCCGGCACCCGACGATACATAAGTGGGTTTTGGGTTGCAGTTTGGGCACTCGGTCTCTAAAAGGTTCGCCATCACTGCCCTATCTGCTGCAGTGAGCGTTACTGGCACAGTGGAGCCTCTGTGCTCTGTGGCAGTCTACCTGCCAGACTCCACCAGCTTGCTTCTCAGCTTCTCAAAAGTATTGGTGAAAAATACGGTGGAGCTTCCCTGAGCAGAGAAAGTCTACCTTTCAACTCCCATTGTTGGGAGCCATGGGCAGGGGTTGTCTACCCATATTTCTCAGCCAACAACAGGATGAGGCTCATTGTCTTCCTGCTTGGCGTCAAATTGGCCACAATGGGAAGCTTGCTTAGATAACACCTCAGTTCAAGGGTCCTCAAACTTGGCAACTTGAAGACTTGTGGACTTCAACTCCCAGACAATCACCTAAATAGGAGCCAGCCTTGTGCTGCAGCTGCCAAAAAAGCCAACACAGTGCTGGGCTGCATTAACAGAGGGATAGAATCAAGATAACGTGAAGTGTTAATACCACTTTACAAGGCCTTGGTAAGGCCACACTTGGAATACTGCATCCAGTTCTGGTCACCACCATGTAAAAAAGATGTTGAGACTCTAGAAAGAGTGCAGAGAAGAGCAACAAACATGATTAGGGGAGGGGAGGCTAAAACATATAAGGAACGGCTGCTGGAATTGGGTATGTCTAGTTTAACAAAGAGAAGGACGAGGGGGGACATGATAGCAGTCTTCCAATATCTCAGGGGCTGCCCCAAAGAAGAGGGAGTCAAGCTATTCTCCAAAGCGCCTGAAGGCAGGAGAAGAAGCAAAGGATGGAAACTAATCAAGGAGAGAAGCAACCTAGAACTAAGGAGAAACTTCCTGACAGTTAGAACAATTAACCAATGGAACAACCTGCCTCCAGACGCTGTGAATGCTCCAACACTGGAAGTTTTTAAGAAGAAACTGGACAGCCATTTGTCTGAAATGATATAGGGTTTCCTGCCTGAGCAGGAGGTTGGACTAGATGACCTCCAAGGTACCTTCCAACTTTTTTATTATTATTGTTGTTGTTGTTGTTGTTATTGTTATTGTTGTTGTTGTTGTTGTTGTTGTTGTTGTTATTATTATTATTATTATTATTATTATTATTATTATTATTATTATTATTATTATTATTACAGAGGACTGTCTGGGGAATTCTGGGAGTTGAAGTCCACAAGTCTTAAAGTTGCCAAGTTTGAAGACCTCCTGCCTTAGTTCCAATTCACTCTGAACAACAAAGTGGAATTTCCATGCAGAGCAAGATTCTACCTTATATGACTACATGATAGAGAGAATGATTGGCCACAGAGAGGAATTGGATATAGCAGAGCAGTGTTTTCCTGCCTTGGCCACTTTAAGAGGCATGGACTTCCACTCCCATATTCCCCAGCCAGCAAAGGGAGTGGAAGTCCATATCTCCTAAAGTGGCCAAGTCTGGAAAAACTGATTCAGCCACTGCCACTAACCCAGGATCCTTGGAACTCCCCACCACCAGAAATCAAATCTTTCAAACTGGATTTTTTCTTTCTTTCTTTTTTTTTTAAAGAAAATGTTATTGATTTTCTAGTTTTACATTTAAATATTTGAAAAGCAACGTGGCGGCTGAGTTGGTCAGTAATTCAATAACATAGAAATATCTTTAGTACAGATCTCAAACTATTACATTAAATATTTCCTCTTTTTTTCCCCTTGGTATTTACTGTCTCATATTTGAATGAATACAATTCTTATTATATTGATTAAATAACAATAACTTTCTCACATTTATGAATAACTTTTAGTTTATACATATCCTAGTTATTTTAACATTCAATCTTTTTAGACAATCAATGTCCTAGTTAGTTTTTCCCAATTTTTAGTTTCCCATTAATATTTAAATTTAACGTTTAATATTTATAATTTCCAAGTTTTAAATAACCCCAATTCCCTTTATCACGATTCATCACAAAATCTAATGTTCAAGATACATGTCAAACTGGATTTTTTTCAACAACAAAAGATCCGAACCCAAGTCAGATTGTCCAACCTGCAAAGCATCGGTCCTTCTTGTGCTCGAGAATATTTGAAATATAGGCGATGCTACATGGAGAGAATTTATCATTATTGAATTCGGTCCCATCTGTGGCATAATTGAACATCAGGAATTTTCCCTGGCTGGTGTTGAGGACAAAACGGGAACATTCTTTGGTCTGGTCGTGCTGTAAGAAAAAGTTGCAGAGGAAGAACCAGGGTGGCTATTTGGGGCTGGAATTAGACAATCCGGAGTTAAACACCCAAGAAAACAAGCTTTTTTAAAAATATATATATATATTATTAGATTTTATATGGGTAGGGAAAAGGTACAGGAAAATCGGGATAAAAGGGACAGGATGTCAGAATCCAATTATATTTCATCTCTAGTTATCAACTATGGAAAACCCCATTTCTGCCTTCTCTGGATTCTGTCATACGATGAAGGGAAGGGGGTGAACAAAGGGGCTTTATGGCCCTCACTTCCTTCAGTATACTTCAAAGGGACTGGATGTGGATATCACCAAAAGGACTAACAATAACAATGGGGCCATTACCT
>NW_015390763.1:72132-74482 GCF_001527695.2 Protobothrops mucrosquamatus | reverse complement strand
TCAACTATGGAAAACCCCATTTCTGCCTTCTCTGGATTCTGTCATACGATGAAGGGAAGGGGGTGAACAAAGGGGCTTTATGGCCCTCACTTCCTTCAGTATACTTCAAAGGGACTGGATGTGGATATCACCAAAAGGACTAACAATAACAATGGGGCCATTACCTTTCATGTAATCCTTTCTGAAGTCTCTCCTCCCGACAGTGAGGAAAAGGGGGTGGGAATGTAATGCCTGGGACTTTCGCTGGAAGAAGGGGGTGATGGGGTGGGACTACTGGGGGATCCCTTAAAACCTTGAATGGGAGAGCTTGGACCCCAAGTCCTGTCTAGAATGCCTGCAACCAGTTTTCTCTTAATAAAGATGCCTGTTGGAAGAAATATTCCAAGAGTTCTGTCTTCTTAAGATGCAAACTGGGGTGGGTCCTGACACAGGGTGTGGATAACTACAGTAAATATGTAATTCAGCGAACAAGCTGTCGTCCGGGTCTTCATATTAAGTATTATTGTTTATATAATACTAGACATTTATAGGAATAAATCGGTATAGTTACAACTGACATTTGGTAAAACACTAATATTCCTTTAAATAATTAACATAGTTGATAACATAACAACTATTTCCAATCATCAACCTTAATACTTAATATAATAAAACTCTAAAATCTCTTCTTATTCTAACGTGTTTCAACCCACTGATAAAATTTTCCCCAGGTTTTATAAAAGATTGAATCTTCTTTCTCTTTCATCTCTAACGTTAATCTGTCCATTTCTGCACAAACTAGGATTTTCAAAATTATAATCTGAGGATCCAAAAATATTTTGAGAGACTTGAACAATGGGCCCTAGCCAACGAAATGATATTTAATGTGGAGAAAAGCAAAGTTTTACACCTGGGCAGGAAAAAACCAAAGGTACAAGTACAGATTAGGGGAAATCTGGCTCAAAAACAGAAACTGGGAGAGGGACCTTGGAGTCCTAGTGGACGATCACTTAAACGTGAGCCAGCCGTGTGCGGCAGCAGCCAAAAAAAGCTAATACAATCTCAGGTTGTATAAACAGAGGCATAGAATCAAAATCACGTGATGCATTAGTACTGCTTTATAAAGCCTTAGTAAGGCCACACCTGGAATACTGCAACCAATTTTGGTGACCATACTACAACAAAGATGTTGAGACTTTGGAAAAAGTGCAAAGAAGCACAACTAAGATGCTTAAAGGTCTGGAGACTGAAACATATGAAGAACGGTTGCAAGATTTGGGAATGGTCAGTTTAGAGAAAAGAAGGACTAGCAGGTGACATGATAGCAGTCTTCTGATATCTGAGAGGCTGCCACAAGGAGGAGGAGGGAGTCAAGCTATTCTCCAAAGCCCTTGAAGGCAGGAGAAGAAACAACAGATGGAAACTCATCAAGGAGAGAAGCAACCTGGAATTAAGGAGAAACTTCCTAACAGTGAGAACAATTAACAGTGGAACGGTTTTCCTTCAGAAGTTGTGGGTGCTCCATCACTCGAGGTTTTTAAGAAGAGACTGGACAGCCACTTGTTTGAAAGGATAGAGGGACTCCTGCTTGAGCCGGGGGCTGGACTAGATGATCTCCAAGGTCCCTTCCAGCTCTATTCTGATTCTGATTAGATATAGATGATAGATATATAGATGATAGACATAGATAGATGATAGAGATGATGATAGAGATAAAATATAGATGAGATAGATAGATAGATAGATAGATATAAAATATAGATGATATTATGATAGATATAGATAGATGATAGGTATAGATAGATATAGATAGATAGATAGATAGATAGATAGATAGATAGATAGATAGATAGATAGATAGATGACTGATAGATAGATATAAAATATAGATGATATTATGATAGATATAGATAGATGATAGATATAGATGATAGATAGATAGATTGATAGATGATAGATGATAGATGATAGATGATAGATAGATAGATAGATAGATAGATAGATAGATAGATAGATAGATAGATAGATATAATAGGTAGATAGATGGCAGATAGAGATAATAGGTAGATAGACAGACAGACAGACAGACAGACAGACAGACAGATAGATAGATAGATAGATATAGATAGATGATAGATAGATAGATAGATAGATAGATAGATAGATATTTTATTATTTATTTATTTATTTATTTATTTATTTATTTATTTATTTATTAAATTTATATACCGCCCTATCTCCCTTGCGGGACTCAGGGCGGTGAACAGGCGATACTAAAAACCACGAATAAATAAATAGTTTCTGTTTTAAAATAGAATTGAATAATAGGCCTGTTCTAAAAACACACCCATACAAAACCCCCCACTGAAAC
>NW_015390763.1:64884-68737 GCF_001527695.2 Protobothrops mucrosquamatus | reverse complement strand
AGAAGCAACGGATCGAAACTAATCAAGGAGAGAAGCAACCTAGAACTAAGGAGAAACTTCCTGACAGTTAGAACAATTAACCAGTGGAACAACCTGCCTCCAGAAGTGGTGAATGCTCCAACACTGGAAGTTTTTAAGAAGAGACTGGACAGCCATTTGTCCGAAATGGTACAGGTAATCCTTTATTTACGACCACACTTGAGCCCATAATTTTGGTCGCTAAGTGAGACATTTGTTAAGCGAGGCAATGGAGGTGTCGCTGCTCAACATCAGGACCTTTTTCTGTGGGAATCAGAATCCAGCAGGTGTCTCACCTGGTTGTCCACTGAAAGCAATGCCGAGGACGCCACTGTAATCCCGGTCGGTCAGCAGGTAAGATAAGCAGTAACTGTCCCAATTGGTTTTTGAGTGCAGCATAAGCAGCATCTCCGGACTGAGGAACGGGGTCCGTGAAGGGTCCTCTTCTCGGACGATCTGCAGAAGAGGGAGAATCCCAAAACAGGAAGGGAAACCCTAACGGCAAATTCCCCATAACCCAGAAGGAGGTGGGAACCTACCGTGATCGTCTTAACTTTGAATTCGATGGTCCCAATCCGGCCAAATTCAGCCGCTTCGTAAATGGCGTTCACAGCTTTTACATAGCTGGCAATCTAGGAAAAAAGGAATTTCCGGAGATATCGCTTGACTGGGTTCACACAATGCTTGGATTATTAGGGTCATACAACACATCAGATTCTGTTACTATAGCTCAGTGTTTCTCAACCATGGCCATTTTAAGAGGTATGGACTTCAACTCCCAGAATTCCTCAGTAAGGCCTTGGCAACTTTATGATGCGTGGACTTCAACTCCCAGAATCCCTCAGCCAACCCTTGGCAACTTTATGATGCGTGGACTTCAACTCCCAGAATCCCTCAGCCAGCCATTGGCAACTTTATGATACGTGGACTTCAACTCCCAGAATTCCTCAGCCAGCCCTTGGCAACTTTATGATACGTGGACTTTAACTCCCAGAATTCCTCAGTCAGCCCTTGGCAACTTTATGACGCATGGACTTCAACTCCCACAATTCCTCAGCCAGCCCTTGGCAACTTTATGACGCATGGACTTCAACTTCCAGAATCCCTGAGCCAACCCTTGGCAACTTTATGATGCGTGGACTTCAACTCCCAGAATCCCTCAGCCAGCCCTTGGCAACTTTATGATGCGTGGACTTCAACTCCCAGAATTCCTCAGTCAGCCCTTGGCAACTTTATGACGCATGGACTTCAACTCTCAGAATTCCTGTCAACCCTTGGCAACTTTATGATGCGTGGACTTCAACTCCCAGAATCCCTCAGCCAACCCTTGGCAACTTTATGACGCATGGACTTCAACTCTCAGAATTCCTGTCAGCCCTTGGCGACTTTATGAGGTGTGGACTTCAACTCCCAGAATTCCTCAGTAGCCAGGCTGGCTGGAGAATTCTGGGAGTTGAAGTCCATACAACTTCAAGTTGCCAAGCTTGAGGAACACTGCTAATATCCAGTCCCATTTAGCCCAGCTTAGCATCATGTGTGAATGCAACTACAGAATTAGCCTATCCTCCTCCAGAAACTCAGAGATGAGGATGACAGATGGGACAGACATGCCCAGGAAGAGAACATCCTTTGCCAAATCCCAAGTGCCCATGTAGAAATGTCATGGTAACTCACCAAAGGCGGGGCTATGCAAAGAGGTACCTGTCCTAGCTCCGCCTCCTTTTATCTTGACCCTCGTCTTGTCCCAAAAGTGGTTTTTCAGGAGGCAACTGGACTTGCCTGTTTTTCTTTGAAGACGTTTCGCTTGTCCTTCTAGAAGCTTCTTCAGCTCTGACTGGATGGTGAGGAATGGAAAGACTTATACTCCTTGCAGACAGCTGGTCATTTGCTTTCTTTTAGCTAGTCATTGAGGCCACCTGAATGTTTGACCCACAGATAAATCTCCTGGTGGCCTCAATGACTCTCTAAAAGAATGCAAATGACCAGCTGTCTGCAAGGAGTATAAGTCCTTCCCTTCCCCACCATCCAGGCAGAGCTGAAGAAGCTTCTTGGATGAGAAGTGAAACGTCCTTCAAAGAAAACACAAGAAAGTCCAGTTGCCTTGTGAAAAAGCAGCTGCCAAAAAGGCCAACACAGTGCTAGGCTGCATTAACAGAGGGATAGAATCAAGATCACGTGAAGTGTTAATACCACTTTACAAGGCCTTGGTAAGGCCACACTTGGAATCCTGCATCCAGTTTTGGTCACCACGATGTAAAAAAGATGTTGAGACTCTAGAAAGAGTACAGAGAAGAGCAACAAAGATGATTAGGGGACTGGAGGCTAAAACATACAAGGAACGGCTGCTGGAATTGGGTATGTCTAGTTTAATGAAGAGAAGGACCAGGGGTGAAATGATAGCCATGTTCCAATATCTCAGGGGCTGCACCAAAGAAGAGGGAGTCAAGCTATTCTCCAAAGTGCCTGAAGGCAGGACAAGAAGCAACAGATGGAAACTGATCAAGGAGAGAAGCAACCTGGAACTAAAGAGAAACTTCCTGACAGTGAGAACAATTAACCAGTGGAACAACCTGCCTCCAGAAGCGGTGAATGCTCCAACACTGGAAGTTTTTAAGAAGAGACTGGACAGCCATTTGTCCGAAATGGTATAGGCCAGGGGTAGGCAACCTTGGCTCTTTTATGACTGGTGGACCTCAACTCCCAGAATTCCTGAGCCAGCCATGCTGAGGGGAAAGGGAGAGGCTTCCAAGCTGAGCCATGCTGGCTCAGGAATTCTGGGAGTTGAAGTCCACGAGTCATAAAAGTGTCAAGGTTGCCTACTCCTGGTATAGGGTTTCCTGCCTGAGGAGGGGGTTGGACTAGATTTTTTATTTATTTATTTATTTATTTATTTATTATTTTGATTTATATCCCGCCCTTCTCCCGACGGGACTCAGGGCGGCTCACAACCTATTTAAAAACAAAAACATACCCACAATCCCGCCGAATAAAACCAATTAAAAGCCAAATATTTAACGTTGTGATTTCCTGTTTAAAATTACCTTAAAATAAACCCAATTATTAAAATCCTCTCTAGGCCAGGCCCGCTTGCTGGAAAAGCCATGTCTTGAGGGCGCGGCGGAAAGTAAAGAGATCCGGAATCATCCGGATCTCGGGGGGTAGATCGTTCCAGAGGACGGGGGCAGCCACAGAGAAGGCCCTCCCCCTGGGGGTCGCCAGCCTACATTGCTTGGCCGATGGCACCCTGAGGAGGCCCACTCTGTGGGAGCGTACCGGTCTATGGGAGGGAATCTGTGGCAGAAGGCGGTCTCGGAGATAACCAGGTCCTATGCCATGGAGCGCTTTAAAGGTGGTAACTAACACCTTAAAGCGCACCCGGAAGGCCACCGGTAACCAGTGCAGCTCGCGCAGCAGCGGTGTTACATGGGAGCGACGAGTTCCTCCCAACACCGCCCGCGCGGCCGCATTCTGGACCAGTTGAAGCCTCCGGGTGCTCCTCAAAGGGAGCCCCATGTAGAGAGCGTTACAGTAGTCCAGGCGGGAGGTGACGAGAGCATGAGTGACTGTGCGCAAGGCGTCCCGGTCCAGAAAAGGTCGCAACTGGTGGATCAGGCGAACCTGATAAAACGCCCCCCGGGTCACGGCCGACAACTGATCATCCAATGTCAGCCGTGGATCCAGGAGGACTCCCAAGTTGCGCGCCCTCTCTGAGGGGGCCAAAGTTTCGCCCCCAATAGTCAGCGATGGCGTCAGCTGACTATGCCGAGGCGCCGGCAACCACAGCCACTCGGTCTTGGAAGGGTTGAGCCTGAGTCTGTTCCTCCCCATCCAGACC
>NW_015390763.1:61787-64303 GCF_001527695.2 Protobothrops mucrosquamatus | reverse complement strand
AGCATGATACCGTGGTCCACGGTATCAAAAGCCGCTGAGAGGTCCAAAAGAACAAGGACAGAGGAATATCCTCTGTCCCGGGCCCTCCAGAGATCATTAACCAACGCGACCAATGCCGTTTCCGTGCTGTGCCCCGGCCTGAAGCCCGACTGGTATGGGTCTAGATAGACTGTTTCATCCAGGTGCCGGGGGAATTGCCGTGCAACCACACTCTCCACAACCTTCGCCGCAAAGCGAAGGTTGGAGACCGGGCGATAATTGGCCAACTCATCTGGGTCCAGGGAAGGCTTCTTAAGGTCCTCCAAGGTCCCTTCCAACTTCATCATCATCATCACCATCATCATCAATTATTATTATTACTACTACTACTACTACTATTACTATTATTACTATTATTAGAACTAAGGAGAAATTTCCTGCAAGAAAAATTAATCAGTGGAACAACCTGCCTCCAGAAGCAGTGAATGCTCCAACACTGGAAGTTTTCAAGAAGAGACTGGACAGCCATTTGTCTGAAACGATATAGGGCTTCCTGCCTGAGCAGGGGGTTGGACTAGATGACCTCCAAGGTCCCTTCCCCATTATTATTATTATTATTATTATTATTATTATTATTATTATTATTATTATTATTATTATTATTATTATTATTATTATTATTATTATTATTATTATTATTATTATTATTACCTTTGGGACAACCATGACCGGGATGACTGAGAACCTCCAGAGACCCTCCCATTCATCCTTTTCTTTTCTTTTCTTTTTTTTTTAAAAAAGAGACTTTGCATACCTGGGCGATCACGGCTTCCACAGAGCCAAACCGTCGATAGAAAAGGTGGTCCGCTTGAAGATGAAGCAGGCAGGAAGTTTTTGAATAATCCAAACTCCTCCGGGGCCGATGAGGGTGATTGGCCTGTGGAGAAACCACGGAGCAGGTGGGCGAGAGAAGGAATCATTTATACCTGGAGCTAAAGAAGGTGAGGAGACGTATCGGAGGCTGAGTTACATAAGACCAGCCTCAAGGTAATCCTCGACTTACGACCACAACCGAGCCCCAAAATCTACGTTGCTAAGTGAGACATTTGTTGAGTGAGTTTTGCCCCCCTTTTACGACCTTCCTTGCCACCATTGTTAAGCGAATCGCTGCCGTTTTGTGAAGCCAGTACCACGGTTGTTAAGTGAATCTGGCTTCCCCCATTGACTTTGCTTGTCAGAAGGTCGTAAGAGGGGATGACATGAACCCCCCGGGACGCTGCAACCATCATAAATATGAGTCCGTTGCCAAGCGTCTGAATTTTTATGCCGTGACCGTAGGGGATGCTGCGACGGTCGTAAGTGTGGAAAATGCTGATCAGTAACCTTTTCAGTCATGCTGTATCTTTAAATGGTCACTAAATGAACTGTTGTAACTCGAGGACTACCTGCGTATGGTTAGCGGTGGATGCTTTTTACCTTTGCTGTTAGCTGCCGCTGGAAATCTTGCAGTTGTTGGTGCAGTGTCTGAGCCAAGGATGCTGATCTGGAGTCGTGGAGAAGTTTATAATCTGCAAGATACATCATCTGTGTTCTGTCCTAAGGTTCTTTCTTTCTTTCTTTCTTCTTTCTTTCTTTCTTTCTTTTTCTTTCTTTCTTTCTTTCTTTCTTTCTTTCTTTCTTTCTTTCTTTCCTTCTTTCTTTCTTTCTTTCTTTCTTTCCTTTCTTTCTCTTTCTTCTTTCTCTCTCTCTCTCTTTCTATTTCCTTCCTTCCCTCCCTCCCTCCCTCTTCTTTCCTTCCTTCCTCCTCCTTTTCATCTCCTTCCTCCCTCCTTCCCTCTTCTTCCTTCCTCCCTGCTTTTCATTTCCTTCCTTCCTTCCTTCCTCTCGTTTCCTTCCTTCTTTCCTCTTTTCCTCCCTTCGCTTTCATTTTTCCTTCCTTCCTTCCTTCCTTCCTTCCTTCCTTCCTTCCTTCCTTCCTTCCTTCCTTCCTTCCTTCCTTCCTTCCTTCCTTCTGTGGAAAACGAAAATATTGGCTACGCCCAGGTGAATTAAGTCAGGCCTCATGGAAAAAGTATTGAACCAAAGGCTGTGCTATCCTTAATTTTGCAGTTTGCAACTGTAGATTACTTAATATGATTTTGCTAAGATTGCTTGTTTCAAATATATTTAGAACACAAAGACTGGAACTGTAAGAAACAGGGAACTGAAAGTAGCTGATGGATGCGGGTTCCAATGTGCACGAGTATGTGGAAAGTTATGTCAGGGTTCAGCAGAAAGTCAGCCTAAAGCGTAAGTTTGCTGATCATCTGTCTACGGTCTTAGGATGAGAAAGGGTGTAAAAAGTTGGGACTGGACCTGACTGATTTGCCATTGGCCTATAGCTGTCCTTGCTGGACCGGCTATGTCACTGGACCTCATTGCAATGGGTTTTTAATGTAAGTGATGTTTATGAGTGTGTTCCAAATTATTGCTGAAATAAACCTCTAAATCTTAAAGTAAGAATGATTGTTTTGTGTTGCTGTCTCTTGTCTTTTTCA
>NW_015390763.1:46763-59192 GCF_001527695.2 Protobothrops mucrosquamatus | reverse complement strand
AAGGAAAGGAAAGGAAAGAGAAGGAAAGGGAAGGAAAGGGAAGGATAGGAAAGGGAAAGGAATGGAAAGGAATGGAAAGGAAAGGAAGGAAAGGGAAGGGAAGGAAAGGAAGGGGAAGGAAAGGGAAGGAAAGGAAAGGAAAGAGAAGGAAAGGGAAGGAAAGGGAAGGATAGGAAAGGGAAAGGAATGGAAAGGAATGGAAAGGAAAGGAAGGAAAGGGAAGGGAAGGAAAGGAAGGGGAAGGAAAGGGAAGGAAAGAAACGGAAGGGGAAGGAAAGGAAAGGAAAGGGACGGGAAGGGAAGGAAGGGGAAGGAAAGGAAAGGAAAGAAAAGAGAAGGAAAGGGAAGGGAAGGAAAGGGAAGGATAGGAAAGGAAAGGAATGGAAAGGAAAGGGAAAGGAATGGGAAGAGAAGGGAAGGGAAGGGAAGGGAAGGAAAGGAAAGGAAAAAAAGGGGAAGGAAAGGAAAGGAAAAGAAAGGAAAGAGAAGGGAGAGAAAGGGAAGAGAGCAAATGGATGAGGAGAGGAGAGGAAAGGAGAGTGCTGGATATATAAATTCTGTGAATGAATAATAAAGGGAGAGAAGAAAGAGAAGAAAGGACAGGATCTCTTCTCAAAAACATTTCACCTTGTAGGGTGCCTGAATAAACGAAAGAGACATCCGCGGGTTCGGAGGTGTCGTTCATCACAATCTCAACATCCTCAACAAAAACACTCGTGTCCCTCCAGAGATGCAACCTGAAGCTCCTGAAAAGGGGTTTATCACAATACACCGTTAAACAGTGGCTTTTATGATTTATTATCAAGATGAATAAGGCCCACGGATCCTATAAGGCGGCAACCAAACCTTTGAAATGCCTGGAATTCCAGCCACAGGGACCTCCGCTCTCCTCGCCTCACTTCCCGGTGCATCTTCTCCAAAGCCGCCCGGTCGTAAGAAAGACGCTGGGGAGACTTGACAAACGCTCGACCGGGGCTGGCGTCACTTGCTTCGGCAGTAAGAGAAGCAGAGGGTTGGAAGGGCCCTTCCTTCCTCCCTTCGTTTTCATTTTTCTTTCCTTCCTTCCTTCCTCCCTCCCTCCCTCTAGTTTCTTTCTTTTCTTCCTTCCTTCCTTCCTTCCTCCCCCCTCCCTCCCTTCCTCGTTTCTTTCCTTCCCTCTCTTCCTCCCTTCACTTTCATTTTTCTTTCCTTCCTTCCTTCCTCCCTCCCTCCCTCCNAGGGGAGGGGAGGGAGAGAGAGAGGTCAGCCAAAGCTGGGAACTACTCTGCCTTGCCCCTGTAGGCTGCTGGTGTCAGATCACCCAAACCTAGGGCAGAAAGCTGGGAGGAGACCCTGGAGATCATCCCATCTAACCCCCAATTGAAAAAAAAAATAGGGGATGAATTGGGCCCTCCTGGGCCACAGCATGCTGTATGAAGACAGGTGCAGGTCTTGGCGGGATTTTCAGAGGCTGTGGATGGCCGTGAGCATCGGTGTGCTCTCATGTGGCCTCCAAAATAAGAGTGTTTTCTTGTGTGGTTTTCCAGGGCCGCAGAAGAGCGTCTTTGAAAGCCCCTGGATAGGCCAAGGGAGGGGCCTCTCAACAGAAAGAGAACACTACCTGAAGGTAAATAGCACATGGGAGATCCCAGGGGCAGGGCTGGGGCAGGTGAAAAGTGCGCAGTGGTCTTTTTAATAATAATGTTGGAAGGGACCTTGGGAGGTCATCTAGTCCAACCCCCTGCACAGGCAGGAAACTGCATACCATTTCGGACAAATGCCTGTCCGGTCTCTTCTTAAAAACTTCCAGTGTTGGAGCATTCACCGTTTCTGGAGGCAGGTTGTTCCACTGGTTAATTGTTCTGTCAGGAAGTTTCTCCTTAGTTCTAGGTTGCTTCTCTCCTTGACTAGTTTCCACCCGTTGCTTCTCGTCCTGCCTTCAGGTGCTTTGGGGAATAGCTTGACTCCCTCTTCTTTGGGGCAGCCCCTGAGATATTGGAACACTGCTATCATGTCCCCCCTCGTCCTTCTCTTCATTAAGCTATACATACCCAATTCCAGCAACCATTCCTTATATGTTTTAGCCTCCAGTCCCCTAATCATCTTTGTTGCTCTTCTCTATACTCTTTCTAGAGTCTCAGCATCTTTTTTACATTGTGGTGACCAAAACTGGATGCAGTATTCCAAGTGTGGCCTTGGTAAGGCCTTGTAAAGTGGTATTAATACTTCACGTGATCTTGATTCTATCCCTCTGTTAATGCAGCCCAGCACTGTGTTGGCCTTTTTTGGCAGCTGCAGCACACGGCTGGCTCCTATTTAAGTGATTGTCCACTAGGACTCCAAGATCCCTCTCACAGTTACTACTATTGAGCAAGGTATCCCCTATGCCAGGCATGTCAAACTCGCAACGTCATGTGACGTATCGGGCTGGTTTTGCCATTGCCTGCAATGGGGTGGGCGCAGCTTCGTGATGCGTCTGGCCCGCGGGCTGGCAGTTTTACACCCCTGCCCTATACTATACCTGTACATTTGGTTTTTCCTTTCATCTGTGCCAATATAATTTGCTCAATGGAAGTTTTGCATTAGAGATTGGATAGTTTTAGCTATGCTTATACAATGTTGGATCCGTCAAAGGGAACCACGACAGTCAACACCCCAGTCAACACCTAAAAAGCCACATGTAACAAGCACCATATAAATACCACACACGGAAAAGCTCAAAGCCCACGCTCTGCTAGAGAGAAGGTCCCGGAGGATGGGCTTCAGTAGGAGTCCAAAAAGCTTGGAAGACTAAATCTGTGGTCCTGGTGACCAACCAGGATTGGATCCTGTAACGTTATCCTGGGACACGTGGATTTGTCTTCATTTGTGAGAATGTTTTTAAGATCGTTTTTTTGTGTGTGCGCGAGACATGTCAGTGGGATGAAGTTAGGCATTTTCCAAATTTTTGACACTTGCCATCGTTGGCCTAGTGCAGGGGTAGGCAACCTCGGCTCTTTTATGACTCATGGACTTTAACTCCCAGAATTCCTGAGTCAGCATAGCTGACTCAGGAATTCTGGGAGTTGAAGTCCATGAGTCATAAAAGAGCCGAGGTTGCCTACCCCTGCCCTAGCGCCTTCAGCGGAAAGAGCTCCGTTCGGCTGCACAGAGAAGGGCAAAATGAACAATTTGACTCATAGAACACAAGGGACGTGAGGAGGACATATTTGGCTCAATTTTTGCATTCAAGCTTCATCACTTAAGCCTGTCCCTGTGTTAGTAGGTTGGCTTAAGCCAGGGGTAGGCAACCTGGGCTCTTTTATGACTCGTGGACTTCAACTCCCAGAATTCCTGAGCCAGCATGGCTCAGCTTGGAAACCTCTCCCTTTCCCCTCAGCATGGCTGGCTCAGGAATTCTGGGAGTTGAAGTCCACCAGTCATCAAAGAGCCAAGGTTGCCTACCCCTGGCTTAAAACAATACAGAAGTGTGGACTCCAAAACTACCTCAGTAATGACACACCAGGGGTATCCAATCCTGGCCACTTTTAAGACTTGTGGACTTCAACTCCCGTATACTGGCTAGGGGATTCTGGGAATTAAAGTCCACAGGTCTTAAGGTGGCCAAGGTTGGACATCCCTGTTCTACACAAACAGCAACAGCACTTAGACTGATATACCGCTTCACAGCGCTTTACAGCCCTCTCTTAAGTATATCGCCCCCAACAATCTGGGGTCCTCATTTTATCGACCTCGGAAGGACTGGAGGCTGAGTCAACCTTGAGCCGGTCAGGGTTGAACTGCTGGCAGGGAGCAGTCAGCCTGCAATACTGTATTCTAAGCACTGCGCCACCAGGGCTCTTAGATAGATACATAGATAGATAGATAGATAGATAGATAGATAGAGACAGACAGACAGACAGACAGACAGACAGACAGACAGACAATGATAGATATTGTAGACAGTAGATAGACAATGATAGATATTGTAGATAGACGATAAAGACAGACAGGCAATGATAGATATTGTAGATCAGGGCTTTTCTACCTTTTCACCCATTGTACCGCTTTTAGGATATGGCAACATCCGAGTACCACCAGTCGCCTAGCAAGGGGTCAAAAACTTGATGACCCCCCCTCCCAAAAGGAAAAAAATGATGAATTACAGGTAGTCCTCGACTTACAACAGTTCGCTTAGTGACTGTTCGAAGTTACAATGGCACTGAAAAAAGTGCCCCCCAAGCCACAGCCGAGCAAGACACCTGCCTGCCCGTCCGGCGGTGCTCTTCCTCCTGTCCGAGGTTTTCATTGTTGTGAGCATTTCTGTTGAGGATTGGCAGCAGGGGTGGGGTGGGAGGGTGTTTGGTTTTTATTCCCCCCATCTGCTGGGTGGTTGCAGCAGGTTTTGGTCACTTCACATGACCCTGGGACACTGTGACCATCATAAATATGAATCAGTTGCCAAGCATCTGAATGTAAATCACAAGACCCTGGAGATGCTGCAAAATTCCAGCTGATCGGCGCTTCTTCTGGGCTCAGCAGAAGTGCCAGGATCAGTGCTGCTTTCCAGCTGGAGCCTGGCGCTGATCCTGGTGCTTCCGCTGAGCCCTGACAGCCCTGCAGCTCCAGCCGTCTCTCGCTCAGGCTTGTGCGGTGCTGCCACCGGTTTAGCTCATTCCCCTCCCCCGCTACCACTTTTCTAGGATGGTCACGTACCACCTGCCGGGTGCCAATGTACCACAGGTGGTACCCGTACCACTGGTTGAAAAGCCCTGTTGTAGATAGACAATAGAGAGATAGATGATATATATAGGTGACAGATAGCCATGCTGGTAGCAATAGCACTTAAACTTATATACCGCTTCACAGTGCTTTATATTCCCCTCTAAGCGGTTTACAGTGTCAGCCTCTTGCCTCCCCAACAATCTAGGTCCTCTTATTTATTGACCTCGGAAGGATGGAAGGCCGAGTCAACCTTGACCCAGTCAGGCTCGAACTCCTGGCTGTCGGCAGAGTTAGCCTGCAATTTTAGGGCAGGCCGCTTCTTGAAGACCCCCCCCCCCTCAGAGCCAGTATCCGAGTAATTGTAAATTGTACTTTTTTCCCCCCTTTTATTTATAGAAAATGGAATGCCTCGTAAAAGAAACACGTTTTCTTCGAAAGGATGAGCATGTGCGGCAGCACCTACAGAAACACATTACCCAAAAAAAAACAAAAACAAAAAAAAAAATTATGAATGGCTTCACGTACTGAGCTAAGGAAGTGAAACAATGAAGGTTAACTTAAAGGTCACATTCAGTGGTACACTGAGAGTCGTAGTGTCGAGCATCTTTGTCCCTAGTCTTGGTTGCCATTTGTACAGTTAAAAACAATAAAAACATTCAATAGCGACGGCTGAACCGGGGGTCGCTGGGCCGGTTCGCCCTCTCTTGTCCTGCAAAGCCCTCTCCCTGGACAGTCTGTTCCTGCGGGCCGCCTGGGATGAAATCTCCTTGCCTGGAAGAGAGAAAGAGGGAGGGGGGAGACCACCATGAGGAAGGGAGGACAGCAGGTCAAGGTGCCCTGCTCCCATCCCCAGTTGCGCTCCGCGCGCCTTCCTCTTTTAAAAGGAATTGCCCCCCCCGGTTGCCTAGATCAGGCGGACTTTCCTGCGCCAGAGTTTTCCCAACCGTGGCCACCTTCACAGCCAGGAGACTGTGGACTTTTCATCCCCAGGAAGGACGTGTGAACTCCCAGAATTCCCCAGCTGGCATGTGTGACTTCAACTTCCCAGAATTCCCTAGCTCAGTGAGGGCGAACCTTGTAGAGACCGAGTGTCCAAACTGCAACCCAAAACCCACTTATTGTCGGGTGCCAGGTGGGCGTGGCAGACTGGGTGGGTGTGGCCATGGTGGGCGTGGTCACCTCGATGTTGCTCGTGGGCAGGGACGCCTGTGGGGGCCGGGAAGGGTTGGGGGAGATCCAGGGGGGTCTCTGGCAGGTGGGGTGGTGGGAAGGAGGCTCGTCCTGCGGGGTGAGGCGAGGCAGGGTGGGGGTGCCATTATCTCAAGGCAAGGTAAGGCAGGGGCCGGGGCACATACTGCCTGACACCATCGTCCCCAGCACACAGAGGCCAGTGAGCGCATGGAGGCCAACAGTGTCCATCAGCAGCCACAGCCTGCCGGCCCCTCGACCGACGCAATCTGGGGCTCCACAGCCCACCACCAGCAGTGCCCACAGAGAGGGCTCTGAGTGCCGCCTCGGGCACGTGTGCCACAGGTTCGCCACCACTGCCCTAGCTAGCATCCCGCTTGGGGAATTCTGGGAGTCGAACATCATTTGGTTCCAAAGTTGAGAAATGCTGGGCTAGGCAGTGTTTCCCTTCCCGTCGAGGAAAGGCAAGGATAAAATTAAAGTAATCCAGGAGCCGAAAGGTTGAATTGGAGGGGAAAACATGCATCTAAAACCCAGAAATGGGTCCCACTGGATCCTCTTAAAGAGAGCTGCTAGATCAGGGGTGTCAAACTCAATTTCATTGAGGGCCGCAACAGCACTGTGGTTGCCCTCGGGGTGTGTGTGTGTGTGGCCAGGGTGGGTGTGACCTACTGGGTGGGTGTGGATGGAGTGGGTGTGGCCTACTGGGTGGGCATGGGCAGCTCTACATCGTTCGCGTCAAGGGTGCCTGTGGGGGCCTGGGCAGGAGTGGGACAGATCTGAGGGACTCTGGCAGAAGGGGGTGGGACCAGGGCAAGCGCCAAGGCATGGTCCACCGGGGCAAGTGCCAAGATGGCCACCACAAAATTGTACATTGGCTCCCGGCTGGCCTGGACCAGGGCCAAGGCAGCGGGGGCCATTCCCTCACTGTTTCCCGGATGGCTTCACGGGCCACATGAAACCACTTCCCTTGTGTTTGACATGTCTGTGCTAGATAATGCAACATAACCCCCCTCCCTCCCTCCCAACGCCGTACCGGGAGAGGAAGTGGCAATTTGGGAAGCAAAGGGGGAAACAAGAACTGCATAAACACCATCTAGGTTTGTTATTAGGTCAAATGCATAATGAGAAAAGGTTAACCTTACTCTGAATTCAGAAGGCTGAAGGCTTCTTACCCAGACATTCCACCTCGCGGCATTACGTGGCCACGCCGTTCCCTGCCCCCACCTAGGAAAGAGGGGAGTAATTCACACATGCAGGCCTGAACTGCTCTGAAACCCTTTCCTCCAACTTTAGACTCCACACAGGACATGAAAAGGAACTCTTGGGAGGAGAGCAGTCCTGAAACTGTGGGGTCCTTGGTGTTCTCTGAGACTGGTTGGTTTCTTCTGCAGACATTTCATGACCCGACTAGGTAACATCGTCAGTGCTAGTAGGGGTGGGGAGTGAGATTTGCGGAGAGGAAGAGGAAGGTGGGGGCCCTCGGTGCTCTCTGGGCTTGGCTGTGTTTCGTGACCTTACCAGGTAACATCATCAGCACCAGAAGGCAGTGGGGTTTGGTTTTTGTTTATATATACAAGGGTTTGCCTTGTCGGTGTTGTTTTCTTCTTGGTAGGTTCCTTCATTAGGTTGCTGCTTATTATTGGACTGTTTGTCTGAGTTGATAGTGGGCAAGTCCCTTCACATCAGGGCAAGCGCCAAGGCATGGTCCATTTCTTCATTCCTCACAAAGGGTGACCCCTCCCCAGCATGCACCCAGGGGACGGGACCGACACAGCAGGGGCCGGTTCCTCGCTGTTTCCGGACGGCCTTGTGGAGCTAAGACTGAATGTGTTTCAGCATAGATGGCCACCACAACATTGTACATGGGCTCCCGGCCGGCCGGCCTGGGCCAGGGCAGCGGGGGCCGTTCCCTCACTCTTTCCAGGGCCTTGTGTTTGACATGTCTGCTTTACATAAACAGACAGCAAACCCCACACTGCCTTCCAGCACTGATGATGTTATCTAGATGGGTCATGAAGCGTCTGCAAGAAAACAAACAAGGTCCAAGAGCATCAAGGAGTCGACAGGTCAACGAATATTCCCTTCTATTAATTCTGAACCTATCAAGACTCTTCCTTCACAGGAACCTGTCTGATTATAAATACCACTCCCAAAAGCTGTTTGAGTACCAATTAATCTCTCCTTCTGCCCAAATATAAAGAGCCCTGACATCAACTAGACATCAAGGAACAGACATATGGATCTTGCTGTACCCCCCCCCCCCAATAGGCTTAGCTGCCCTGGGACTGGAGCTGAAAAGGCGGTATACCTGGACGTTAGCCAGGGGGCACTAAGCACGGTTCAAACAAGGACAGCAACAAAAAAAGGGGAAGATCGGTCAGCTCCATGCTGAAGAAATGAACCTTCATTTTTTCAAATCACCCTTTGTGACTCCTTTCACTTCAAAAACAGAAAGCCTGAAGGAAACTCCATTTTTTTTTTAAACTGCGGAATTGATGTGACCTGCTTTGGGAGACAATACGGGCAGTCCTTGACCTATAACATTTTGTTTGCAACAGTGCTGCAAAATGTGACTTGTGATTTGTTTTTCATCCTTAACAATCGCTGCAACATCCCTGTGGTCACATGATCAACCTTTGGACGTTTCACAACGGGCATGTATTTTTGATGGTCACGTGATCCCCTTTTGCGACCTTCTGGCAAGCAAAGTCAATGGGGGAAGCCAGAATTAATTAACAGCCGCATTAGTTAACTTAAAAACTGCAGTGAGTTGCTTAACAACCGTGCAAGAAAGGTTGTAAAATGGGACAAAACTCACTGAACTGTCTTGCTTAGCAGTGGAAACTTTGGGCTCAATACTGTTTATAAGTTGAGGACTACCTGTAATCTGAAGAATGGAGAAAGCTTAGAGCAGGGGTTTTCAAACGTGGCCCTTTTATGACTTGCGGACTTCAACTCCCAGAATTCCCCAGCCAGGCATGCTGGCTGAGGAATTCTGGGAGTTGAAGTCCACAAGTCATAAAAGGGTCAAGTTTAAAGACCCCTGGCTTAGAGGATAAATAAGCATATCTTTCTCTTTCTTTCTTTCTTTCTTTCTTTCTTTCTTTCTTTCTTTCTTTCTTTCTTTCTTTCTTTCTTTCCTTTCTCTATCTATCTATCTATCTATCTATCTATCTATCTATCTATCTATCTATCTATCTATCTATCTATCTATCTATCTATCTATCTATCTATCTATCTATCTATCTATCTATCTATCTATCTATCTATCTAATCTATCATCTATCTACATATACATACATACATACATACATACATACCGACAGATAGGTATAGATAGATATTTCTTTCCCTGACTTTTCTGTTCCACACAGGATAGGATCTTAAGTTAGACCTGAAGGCCCAACCTTGCCTACAACTTACCCCCAATGCCTAAACAACTGAAGCTTTAACAAAGGAAAACTATCGGGCTAGAAAGACGAATTAGAGAGAAAGGAATGCGATATGTAATTTTGAATATATATTAGCAAGAAGAAGGCTACTGAGTGTTTAATTAACATATTGTTTATGATAATTAACTATTATCTAATACTGTTCGTTTGCTAAATATTGAGAATGTTATTTGGGAAAACCCCAACCCTTAATCTTAAGCCTAACCCTAACCTAAATCTCAACCCCACCTTATTCCTAACCCCATAAAAACTAATAAAATCTATACAAAAAACAACAACAACAAAGGAAAAACTATCGTTGCGAAGGGAAAAAATAAATTACCTCGCCATCGCTCATGATCACGTCCTGGTGGGCCCCCATCATCGTTACCTGGCCAGGAGCGATCGGGGTGGCCTTCAAATTTTCTAACGTGATCCCCCCATTCACGTCCATCTCTGAAAGGCAAGGAGTTTGTCATGGATCCAGTGGTAGTTCCCCCCCCCCCAAAATACATATAATCCTGAAAACTCTCAGGTCCAGGTCATAAAAACTACACACAGAAAGGAGAGCTCATAAAATGTTTTAACGGGTTTTAAAAATACTTTTCTAAAAAAAGACACTGGTTAAGAGTCATAGTGCTTTGTCTGCTCTATTTATGAACCATACTGATAGCCCAACAGAAACCCCACGGGACATTTATATCAGCTAACGTTACCGTTATCAAAACATTTTGTTTGGATGAGCTAAGCTTTTTTCCACTGTTAGGATTGCTAAACGCGAAAGAATCAGCCGTCTTCTCTGCACCATTCTGAGTTTACCAATGTAAAAAAATGTGGTTTTTTTTAGAAGGCTGTCCGGAGATGTTAATTTGAGTTGAAATCTCTGAAGTTCCCATGATTTATTAAGCCCAGGGGTCTTCAAACTGGGCCCTTTTATGACTTGTGGACTTCAACTCCCAGAATTCCTCAGCCAGGCACACGTGCCTGGCTGAGGAATTCTGGGAGTTGAAGTCCACAAGTCATAAAAGGGCCCAGTTTGAAGACCTCGGTATTAGTCCATGGTGAAGCTAGCACAGACTCTCTTGCCTTCCAGTTAAGACCTGGTTCTCCCAACTGGTCTGGAGGAGGGAAGGGGGGGGGGGAGGGAGCATCTAAGAGTGTCATGCCATCCCTGGAGTGGTTAGCGGGTTAAAGGCATTTCCTTGGCCTTTTAACTCAGCAAACGTTCTTTTTAACCTCTGTTTTAACCTGGTTTTGTTTTGAATTACGGCCTTTGTGTGGTTTTACCGTTTCATTTGCAAACTCACCCAGAGTCAAGGAAATACGCCGGGTGGTACAGAAATTGGATTAATAAATAAACCAACTAGCTAGAGGAAGTGTCGCTTCATGTCCACTTGCTGAGCAAGTGTTCGAAGTTACGACGGACCCTCGAACAACGGTTTATGACCAGTTTTGGAATTTCCAGGGCTGCCTACAATTCTACAGTCACGTGGCGGCATTTTGGGCACTTGGGAACTAACTCGCCTTTTGTCCCCGGCTGCAGCATTCTTCAGTCACGTGATAGCAATTTACAATGTTTCTGGCCTTTTCAGACAACGGATGGAAACTAACCAAGGAGAGAAGCAACCTAGAACTAAGGAGAAACTTCCTGACAGTTAGAACAATTAACCAGTGGAACAACCCGCCTCCAGAAGCGGTGAATGCTCCAACACTGGAAGTTTTTAAGAAGAGACTGGACAGCCATTTGTCTGAAATGGTATAGGGTTTCCTGCCTGAGCAGGGGGTTGGACTAGATGACCTCCAAGGTCCCTTCCAACTTTATTATTATTATTATTATTATTATTATTATTATTATTATTAATGCCCATAGGAATACATTGATTCACTTACTCACTCCTATGATGCTTATGCCTGGGTTCTTGGAGTTTGGGCCTAGTAGGTCCTACCTGGGTGCATGGCAATCTAGTTTCACTTACGCCTGGTTGCCAAGCGCCCCACTATCGCCATTGGCTAGCTTTCCTTTTGGATTCCCCAGCAAGGCAATGGGGAAGCCGGCAGGGAAGGTTGTAAGTCACTGGGATAAGTCTCCTCCGCTCTCCCCCGGGAGGCCCTGTGCATTTACATCACGCTGTGGCTGCCACAAAGAAGGGGGGGGGGTCAAGCTATTCTCCAAAGCGCTGAAGGCAGGACAAGAAGCAACGGATGGAAACTAATCAGGGAGAGAAGCAACCTAGAACAGTGGTGGTGAACCTATGGCACGCGTGCCAGAGGCGGCACTCGGAGCCCTCTCTGTGGGCACATGTGCCGTTGCCCCAGCCTCGCATCCCCCCGCGGCCCGCTCTTCACCAGCAGCCCCCCTGGAGGAGAGTTGCCCCCGAGCGTGGCCCACGCAGAGCAGCACAGCCAAGGACATGGCAACCAGGCAAGCGTAGACAAGACTCTGCCCTCACGGCCCATTGTGCACAGTTGATGCTGTGGGGCACGGAGAGCGTGGCCGCCATGGCGCTGCTGGGCTGCCTGGGCGATCTGCAGCGGGCCCTGGAGGCGGTGAGTGGCCCTGCGGGCAAGCAGGGTGGGGCTGGAGCGGGGCCAGTTTTGGGGCACTTCGTCTCTAAAAGGTTCGCCATCACTGACCTAGAACTAGAGAGAACCTTCCTGAGAGTTAGAACAATTAACCAGTGGAACAACCTGCCTCCAGAAGCGGTGAATGCTCCAACACTGGAAGTTTTTAAGAAGAGACTGGACAGCCATTTGTCTGAACTGGTATAGGGTTTTCTGCCTGAGCAGGGGGTTGGACTAGATGACCTCCAAGGTCCCTTCCAACTCTGTTATTCTGATAAACTCTCACCCAGCCTACCCAACCCATGCAGCACCAGTTAGGCCCCCCCATAACCCACATGAAACATCTTCACCCCCCCCCCAAAACAGCCACTTACTCACCTGCAAGCCTGGGACTTGCAACTTCTTGCCAGCTTCCCCACTTTGACTTTGGCTGTGGGGAAGCTGGCATGAAGTCACCAAATCTAATGATCGACGGATTCAATTAACCATGGCAATCAAGAGGGCAGGGATTGCCACTGCTAAATGACACAGTTGCACTTAAATGAGGGAAATTCTGGTCTCG
>NW_015390763.1:0-46379 GCF_001527695.2 Protobothrops mucrosquamatus | reverse complement strand
CAGCCACTTACTCACCTGCAAGCCTGGGACTTGCAACTTCTTGCCAGCTTCCCCACTTTGACTTTGGCTGTGGGGAAGCTGGCATGAAGTCACCAAATCTAATGATCGACGGATTCAATTAACCATGGCAATCAAGAGGGCAGGGATTGCCACTGCTAAATGACACAGTTGCACTTAAATGAGGGAAATTCTGGTCTCGATGGCTGTCGTTAAGTCAAGGACTCCCTGCACCCATGTTCTGTTTGTATTTAACTGGTTTCTGGACTCAACGCCATTTGAATGTGATCACCGATGGATGCCACTCACCGGGACGGGGGAGGTATTCGCCGCCCCTCGTTCATACGCCGGTCTGACCCGTAGCTGCCCCAACCTTCTCTGGAGTGGCGATCTGGATCCCTGTGGCGTTCCTCTGCATAGTGCTGAAAGAGGGGAAGGAGATAAGAACAATTATCCAACTGGCATATGAAGGAATGTTAGGTAGGGGTGCAGGCAAAGATTTTTGAAGCTATGCAGCAGGTTTTTCCTAGTACAGGGGTCTCCAAACTTGGCCACTTTAAGACTTGTGGACTTCTATCATTGTTTCTTTTACTTGTTCCTCTTCCATCTTCCAATTTAGCAGAAATTTATAAAGTTTTTTTAATCAAGTTTTCATCCGTTTTTAAAAACATTTTATCAAGTGGTGTCTGATCTTTATAAAATCCCATTGATTTTACATCTTTTTCATATCTTGTTTGAATTTGTAAATAGGACCACCATGTTAAGTCAATATCTTGTTGTTGAAGAGTTTGCCTGTCTTTACGTTTTCCGTCTTTTCCAAAATGTCTTTATAGCTAACAAGTTTATCATAATTAATTAAGTTTGGGTATGCAAATGCTTCCATTGTTGAAAGCCACTCGGGTATTTTCATATATATTTTATGTTTAATTCTCTCCCACTCTGAGAGCAGTAAGTACATTCATTATGGCATGATTTTGAAAATATTTATGTGCTTTGCTTTTTCTCATACCAAATAAACGCATGCCAGCCTAGTTGGAGATCATGTCCCTCTAAGTAGAGAAGTCGTTTATTTCTCAGTGTAATCCATTCTTTGAGCCAAAGCAGAATGGTTGCTTGAGGAATTCTGGGAGTTGAAGTCCACAAGTCTTAAAGTGGCCAAGTTTGAAGACCCCTGCCCTAGTACAAGGGGAAGTCAAAGGTAGGGCAGAGACACAAAGGCTGCAGTAAGCATTTCAACGAGTTCTTGTTTTGTCTGGTGGCTCATCTGCCCGAAAAGAAACACCAGAAGCTCACAAGCATTGGGATTTTTAAAGGTCTGCTTTCAAGAGCTGCAAAGCACTGCCTTCTCAAAAGTGCTCCAGAGTGTGAAGAGATTCTGGAACCAGATACTTAGGTTGGTCCAGAAAATTTTGAAAATGTCTATAAAATCGAAACCTGAAGCTTCTGTTTTAGGAATGGCAGAGAACACAGAATTATAGGGCTGAAAGAGACCTCAGAGGTAATCTAAACCAACCCCCCTGCTCAAGGCAGGAGACCTTATTATACCATCCCAAAATAACAGTCGGAAGGGACCTTGGAGGTCTTCCAGTCCACCCCCCTGCTCAAGCAGAAAACGCGATTATTATTTCAGACAAATGGCTGTCCAATCTCTTCTTAAAAACCTCCAGTCTAGTCCTTCCCAAAAAATGGCAATTAAATGGGTGTCCTTTATTTCAAATAACATATATAATAATAGAGGGAGATCTATTTGGTGATCTAAAAGCACCGATATGGAAGCCTAGTTGGCAAAGGAAGAAAGCCAGAATAAGGCTGAAGAAAACTGGGGTTTTGATTTATTAGAGGGGATTTCATATTATTAATTAGAGGGCTAAAGGGAGAAGTTGAGATAAGGGGAAATCTGGTCATTATTTAAAATATTTGGAAATTAGTTGAAAATAAGGATTTTATCTGTTTAATATTTAAAAATTAGACCTAAAAGGAAAAATAATTAATTATTATGAATTTGTTTGATTTATTGATTAACCCGGGAAATATATATATATATAATGGTTTTGATTTATTAAAGGGGATATTGTATTATTAAGTAGATGATTTAATATGGTGGGAAATCGATAACTTTTAGGAAATAGAACAAGATTATATTCAAATAGATAAAATGTGTATTTTGGATATTAGATACTGTTATGAATTGAGATAAGGGAAATCTTGGTTACCGAAAGCCTGAAAATTATAAATATTAAAGGTTAAATTGGAATATTGATGGGAAACTAAAAATTGGGAAAAAATTAATAACAGGATATGGATTGTTTATGAAGATTGAATGTAAAAAATAATCAAGATAAGTATAAGTTAAAATTTATTGATAAATGTAATAATGATGTTTTTACTGAGTTGATATAATAAGAACTGTGTTAGCTTAAACTATTGGTTAACTCAGCCACCACGCTGCTTTTTAAATACTTAAATGTAAAATTGGAAAATTAATAAAATATCATAAAAAAAACCTCCAGTGTTGGAGGACCCACAACTTCTGGAGGCAAGTTGTTCCACTGATTGATTGTTCTCACTCTCAATCTTTCCTCCTTTCAAGTGCACAACGAACACAACTCACCTGCCTTTCTCGGTCTCCCATCATCCCCCGGGACCCTTCTCTCCTGGGAAAATAAAATACAGTCATATCAAATTTATGCCCTGGATTGATCCCCAATGTCATACATAATCTATGCCAGTGATGGCAAACCTTTTAGAGACCGAGTGCCAAAATTGCAACCCAAAACCCACTTATCGCCGGGTGCCAGATGGGCGTGGCCCACTGGGTGAGTGTGGTCACCTCGATGTTGCTCGTGGGGAGGGACGCCTGTGGGGGCCGGGTTGGGGGAAATTCAGGGGTCTCTGGCAGGAGGCCCGTCCTGTGGGGTGAGGTGAGGCAAGGTGGGGGTGCCATTATCGCAGGGCATGTCGAGGCAGAGCTGGGGCGGCTGCTGCCTGACACCATCGGCCCTCACACACAGACACCAGCGAGTGCATGGGGGCCAACAGTGTCCGTCAGCAGTCACAGCCTGCCCGCCCCTCGACTGGTGCACTCTGGGGCTCCGCAGCCCACCACCAGCAGTTCAGAGAAGCCGCTTCTGAGCTGGACAGCTGGCCGACAGCTGAGGAGACGATGCAGTGGGTTGTGCCCAGGAAAAGGAGAGCATGCGAGGCCAGGAGGGATGGGACGGGGGGGGGGGGAGGGATGCATCCGGCCACGTGGGACCTCGCTAAGTTAGTGGGTAGCTGGTTGAAGAGGGACGGTTGCCATCTCTGGGACATGGCGCGCGTGTCCACAGAGAGGGCTCTGAGTGCCGCCTCTGGCACGCATGTCATAGGTTCGCCACCACTGACCTATGCTATACTAATTGCTCAAGGCTGGCTCTCAAAGAACTTCTTCAGGTACTTCTTGACTTACAGAACCATTCCGTTTAGCGACTGTTCGAAGTTACGACGGCACTGAAAAAGGTGACTTATGACCGGTCCTTGCACTTAAGCATCTGTTGCAGTGTCCCCAAGGTCACATGATCAAAATTGGGGCGCTTGGCAACCAGCATGTGTTTACAAATGGTTGCAGCATCCTGGAGCCACGTGATTGACACTTGCAACTTTCTCACCTGGCTGCCGAAAAGCAAAGTCAATGGGGGAAGCCGTTATTTGCTTAACAGTTACAAAACTGGCTTAACAACTCCACTGATTCGTTTAACAACCGTGGCAAAAAGACTGCAAAACCAGGCATGACTCACTTAACAACCTCCTTGCTTAGCAGTGGAAATTCTGGTCCCAATTTTCAAATATTCAGAAGCAAGAGTTACGATGAGAAATATTTTTTCTAAAAATTATGCTGATTAAAGGGCCTAGCAGACACGGATATTAATATATAATATTCTCAGCTCAAAATATATAAATTAATATAATATTCCAACTCTCTGTAGGTCAAATATTCAGAACCTTTTTTTTCTCTCCAAGTCCTTAGAAACTGAGAAAAGAATTTCTTCCTCTCGATCGGGGCTCTCCAAACTTAGCAACTTTAAGACTTGTGGATTCGGAGGAAGCATAGTTGGAAGACCTCAGAGCAGTGGTTCTCAACCTTTTTAATGCCGTGACCCCAACCGGTCGTAAGTCGAGGACTAATGGCCAGCATTCAGCTCCTGATTTGGCCAGCATTCAGCTCCTGATTTGGCCAGCATTCAGCTCCTGATGGGTTGGCCAGCATTCAGCTCCTGAAAGGGACGGGCCCTCGCGGCGCGTACGCACCAAGGCGGGGGACACGGCCGGCTCCGCATCGACCGTTCGCCGTCTCTGCCTCGTCCGGCTGGTGGTCGACCGGGTGTCCAAGGGAGGTAAGGCACCCGCCGAAAAAGGGAAAAAAAAATGGCGGACAAAAAAAATGGCGGACAGCCTTGCTTGGCGACCCCCGTGAAATGGCCGATCGACCCCAAATGGGGTCCCGACCCACAGGTTGAGAACCACTGCCTCAGAGACTCTCGTACACATAGGCAGGTCACACGAGTAGGACAGAGGGAGGCGATGGGGCGATTTCAGAGGAGGAGGAGAAAGCAGTGAGAAGCCACGCCTTGGGGGCTGCATAACAAAAAGGGAATGTGTGGGCAGGGCTGGCTGCTGGAGGCAGTGTCAAGAGATTATGGTCTGTTTATTTTGCCTGTGAATTATTTCCTGTCTGACTCGTTTGGACAAAGCAAAACACTTGGAAAAGTGTTCGGTTGCTTTTGTTTTCTGGACAATTATTAGGTCTGTAACTCAAATAAAAAGGGTTTATTTTCCAGTCTACTGTTAAAACAGGGGTTGCCTTTGTGAAGTAACAAGGATGTACATAGGCTGGGACAGAACAGCCAGTTGCCAAGTGCCCTAAATGGGATCACATGATCGGGAGGGGGGGGGAAGCATCTGTGGCTGCCAGAATTTTGAAATTGGCATCATGTACCTTTTGCGGGGGTCAACAGTAACTTGGAATCGTCACAGAGTGAGGACTACCTGCGATCCATTTTTGGGCAAGTACACTTGGGAGTTGAATAAAGAACTTCCCCAACAGGAAAACGAAACGTTCCGTTCCCCGGCTTACCTGTCCAGAGGATGGCCCTGGTACCGCCCACGCTCCCTGTGATCGAAGTCATGGAACCGATCCTGGCGGCCGAAATCGGAACGGTGACGATCGTCCATTGCCATCCGCTTGGCTTCGGGCCAGTAGGGATCATCCCTCCTGCAAGCGAGAGGAGGTCAAGAGACCAGCCTTAAAAAATAAAAAAACCTTCCCCCCCCCCATCTCCTAAGTTGCTGGCGGATCCAATCTAAGGGGATGAAACCTGATTTGCAAAAAGGAGAAATATTTGTAGCTCGGGGTTGAAATGGAGGGTCCTTGGTGCTCTCTGAGCTGGGTGGTTTTCTTGCAGGTGCTTCACTACCCTAACTAGGGAACATCATCAGTGCTAGAAGGGAGGGGGCTTTGTGGAGAGGGGGAAGAGGAGGACTGTGGGGTCCTGGGTGCTGAGCTTGGTGGTTTTCTTGCAGACGTTTCACTACCCTAATTAGGGAACATCATCAGTGCTAGAAGGGAGGGGGCTTTGTGAAGAGGAGGAGGAGGACGACGACTATGGGGTCCTTAGTGCTCTCTGAGCTTGGTGGTTTTCTTGCAGGTGTTTCATTACTCAAACTAGGGAACATCATCCGTGCTAGAAGGGAAGGGGCTTTGTAGATAGGAGGAGGAGGAGGAGGAGGAGGAGGAGGAGGAGGAGGAGGAAGAAGACTGTGGGGTCCTGGGTACTCTCTGAGCTTGGTGGTTTTCTTGCAGGCGTTTCACTACCCTAACTAGGGAACATCATCAGTGCTAGAAGGGAGGGGGCTTTGTGGAGAGGAGGGGGGAAGAGGAGGAGGAGGAGGACTGTGGGGTCCTGGGTGCTGAGCTTGGTGGTTTTCTTGCAGACGTTTCATTACTCAAACTAGGTAATATCACTGGTGCTAGAAGGGAGTGAGGCTTGCAGAGTGGAGGAGGTGGAAGACTGTGGGGTCTTGAGTACTCTCTGAGCTTGGTGGTTTTCTTGCAGAGGTTTCACTACCCAATTAGAGAACATCATCAGGGCCAGGAAAGAGCAAACTCCACATTCCCTTCTAGCAATGACGACATTCCCTAATTGGGTCATGAAACGTCTGCAAGAAAACAACCAAGTTCAGAGAGCGCCAAGGACCCCACAGTCCTCCTCCAACTCCTTCCTTCCAGCACTGATGATGTTACCTAGTTGGGTCATGAAACGTCTGCAAGAAAACAACCAAGCTCAGAGGGCGCCGAGGACCTCTCAACTGGCCCACAGTTGCAAATGTGACCCTCACCTCCCATCCATGTCATACGGCCTCCGCAGGGCCACGCGCCTCTCCTGGTCGTAGCGCAGCTGCTCGTGCTGCCGCCGCAATTCCTCTCTCTCCCGCTGGATCCGTTCCTGCTCGCGTCTCCGCTCGTGCTCAATGTACATCCGCTCCCGCTCCAGGCGCTCCCGCTCCATCCGCTCCCGCTCCAGGCGCGCCCGTTCAAACTCCAGCTTCTCCCGGGTGATCTCCAACCTCTTCCGCTCCTCCTGCTCCCAGAGGGATTGCAGGCGTAAGCGCTGTCTTTCTCGACGATCGCCGGTGCTGTAAGGGAGAGAGAAAGGATGGCTGGCTCTGGTTGGCAGGCTGTCTCTGCCTTCGAACTCCTGCTGTCGGGCTTCCCGTGGAAGGAATGAGTGAGCAAGCCTGGTCCCCTTTGGGCCGGTTTGCTTAGATCAGGGGTAGGCGATCTTGGCTCGTTTATGACTCGTGGACTTCAACTCCTAGAATTCCTGAGCCAGCATGGCTCAACTTGGAAACCTCTCCCTTTCTCTTCAGCATGGCTGGCTCAGGAATTCTGGGAGTTGAAGTCCACGAGTCATAAAAGAGCCAAGGTTGCCTACTTCTGGCTTAGATGCTGAACTGGCTGGGTGGCATAATGGTGAAGGTGCTGGATTAGATATCAGGAGGAAGTCAGTTCTGGTCCCGTTTTAGGCATGAAAGCCAGCTGGGTGATGCTGGGCCAATCACCAGGAGAGAATGAGTTCTAGTCCAACTGTAGGCAGCAAAACTGGCTGGTTGACGCTGGCTCAATCACCAGGAGACTGGGAGTGCTGGTCCCGCCTCAGGCATGAAAGCCAGCTGGGTGACATTGGGCCAATCACCAGGAAAGGTGAGTTCTAGTCTGTCTTAGGCATGAAAGCCGGCTGAGTGACTTTGTGCTAGCCACTCTCTCTCTGCCCAGTCCCCTTCACAGGATGGTTGTTGTGGGGAAAATAGGGGAAAGGAGTATTATATATGTTCACCACCTTGAGTTACCTGTAAGTAAAATCTAAAAATAAACGAAACACAGCAGAGCAGAGGTCGCGGGTTCTGTACCTCCTCGATTAGTTATTCACATTGCAATTGTTTGTATTAATTTTTTGCTTCAGTAGAACAAAAGGTAGATCTTTTAATATTAGACGGACACATCAAAAGATCAGCCCTCACTAAATTGGGGGTTCTCCCACTGTGCTCGGCTACAGGTAGTCCTCGACTTACGACTGTAACTGAGCCTGCAATTTTAGCCCTAAGTTAATATGGTTAAGCAAGTCACCACACGTCGGCGCCCAATTTTACAGCCTTTGTGCCACGGTTGCTAAGCGAACCTGGTGGTTGCGAAGCGGACACTGCAGTTGTTAAGGGAACCAACTGTTTGCTATGGAGTGTTTTCGCCAGAAACCGGAAGCGAGCGCCTGTTTTTGGCAAAAAAAAAAAAAAAAAAAAGTCACAAACAATGATCACGTGATTGCCAAGCACAGGAGTATAAATGCAGGTCAGTTGCAGCTCACCAAAATGACGTCATGTGACCGATGGAGAGGGAACTGGGCCTCTGGAATTCCAAAGATGATTTGGGGGATTGTCGTAACTTTGAGTGGTCATCAAGCTGGTTGTAAGGAGGACTACATGTACTATGGCAGTGATGGCAAACCTTTTAGAGACCGAGTGCCCAAAACTGGCCCCACCCCTGCTCCACCTCCACCCCACCTGCCCGCAGGGCCACTCACCGCCTCCAGGGCCCACCGCAGATCGCCCAGGCAGCCCAGCAGCGCCATGGTGGCCACACCCTCTGCCCGCGCCGCACAGCATCAACTGTGCGGGATGGGGCATGAGGGCAGAGTCTTGTCTACGCTGCCTGGCTGCCATGTCCTTGGCTGCGCTGCTCCACGTGGGCCACGCTCGGGGGCGACTCTCCTCCAGGGGGGTTGCTGGTGAGGAGGGGGTCGCGGGGGGAGGCAAGGCCGGGGCAACGACACGTGTGCCCACAGAGAGGGCTCCGAGTGCCACCTCTGGCACCTGTGCCATAGGTTCGCCACCACTGTACTGTGGTCATTCCCTATCAGCACAATGGCTAGATATGATGGGAACCCAACGTGTTTTTTCAAGAGGCAACTGGACTTTGTCTTTCCTGGAAGCCATTTTGCTTCTCACCAAGAACCTTCTTCACTTCTGACCAAATGGCGGAGGAGGGAAGGCTTTATAGTTATGTTCCCTGTGGTCCTTAAATCCTCCCATTCCCCACCATTCAGTCAGAGCCGAAGAAGCGTCTTGGATGAGAAGCGAAATGACTTCAAAGAAAAACAAAGGAAGCCCAATTGCCTTTTTGAAAAAGCACCTTGGGGACAACCAGGACCTGGATGACCGAGAATCTCCACAGACATTTATGATAGGAACTGCAAACCCAAAATGGAGAAGGTTGTTAAGTAAACGTGACACAAGTTAAAAAAAAAGAAAAAGAGGCAAAGAATCTGAACGCAAGCACAGATTTGAGCCTCTTCCATGGCCTGTGGGTCTCACCGGTGCTGTTCTTCGTTCGGTCGCCTTTCTCTGCCTTTGTTGAACGGCACGTCGCCTTGTCGCTCTCGGCTCTTTTCTCGGCTCTCCGACTTGCGTTCCTGGCTCTTCTCGCTCTGCATTTCAAGACACAGCACAAGGTTGCAACGTCTAATTCATTTGGAAAGGGGATGAAGATCAAGGAAATGGCTATTTCGATCTTGGCTCCAGAAGCCAGGCCTGCCTCTCTGCCGCGAGGTTCCAAAAGAACAACTGCTAGACCAGCGGTAGGCAACCTCGGCTCTTTTATGACTCATGGACTTCAACTCCCAGAATTCCTATGCTGACTCAGGAATTCTGGGAGTTGAAGTCCATGAGTCATGAAAGAGCCGAGGTTGCCTACCCCTGTGCTAGACAAACTAGCCCAACTTTGTCTGTAACAGGCTTCAGAAGGGGAAACTTGGCTAGGGAATTCCCCGATTTCAAACCGTCTTTGAAAGGCAGGGTTTCAGCCTCTCTGTCTTCCTTTCTCCCGATTTCAAAGCAGCTCCTAAGTTATTTTATGAAGGCTACTAAGTTATTTTACGTCCTGGTATTTTTGGAAGATGAAAGATGATCTTTCTTTTAAAGTACGCTGATCTAAATTTAACGTTATCCTTAAAACATTATACTTCATCAAGAATATCAAAGCCTACAAAATACCAAGCCTACAAAAATAATAAAATTGGAAGGGACCTTGGAGGTCATCTAGTCCAATCCCCTGCTCAGGCAGGAAACCCTATACTATTTCAGACAAATGGCTGTCCAGTCTCTTCTTTAAAACTTCCAGTGTTGGAACATTCACCACTTCTGGAGGCAGGTTGTTCCACTGGTTAATTGTTCTAACTGTCAGGAAGTTTCTCCTTAGTTCTAGGTTGCTTCTCTCCTTGATTAGTTTCTACCTGTAGCTTCTTGTCCTGCCTTCAGGCGCTTTGGAAAGTAGGGTGACCCCCTCTTCTTTGTGGCAGCCCCTCAAATATTGGAAAACTGCTATCATGTCACCCCTCGTCCTTCTTTTCACTAGAATAGCCATACCCAATTCCTGCATATGTTTTCAATCTTTGATAGTCTGGATTATGCAAAAATATATATTATAAAATCTTTTGGTTTGCTGGGCGTAAAGATGTTGAGCCCATCTTAAGACTTAAGATGATGATGATTATTACTTAACAGTTAGAATCAACTTCAATAAAGAATCTTAAAAAGGTTTCACATTGATTTTCCCATTTGCAATATAGAGGGTGAAAGGATGTTTATTGCTTAGTTTCAAGTTTCCAAAACACGAAGATAAAAAGACACAATTTCCCACAACAGAAGAATGGATGGCAAAGATGATGGAGCTGAAGGAGATGGCAAAATCGACCATTTGAATTAAAGCGAAAAGAATATATGTAGTTTTTGTTTCCATTTGGAAACCACTTCTGGATTTTGTACTTGAAACTAGAAAAAAAATGAAACTCTAATTTTAGCCTTTTAGGATTAGAATGATTTTATTGCTATAAGGCTTGAAGTATTTAGAAAAGTAAAGTAAAAGGTTGAGGCTGTAATTGTTTTTTTTATTCTACTGCACTGAAAAAAGTTGGAAGTCGCTGCTATTTTTCATTCTTTTTCATCTCCTTTTACATCGTTCTCTCCTTTTAACTTTTGTATTTTTGCTTACAACAACCTTTAATGAAACTTTTCTGAACAAGGAAAAAAAGCTTCCAAAGCCTAAAAAGGTGTCAAAGTAGTTCATCGCATTTCAGTTATCCAATTATTTTTATTTGATTTGTTAATGTTTTTCTAACAACGGCCAACGCGTGCCTTCAAAATGAAGATTAAGGGGGGGGAAGTCTTGATGTTTCAGTAATTGTGTGTAGCAAATGAAGGTGAAACAATATCGAACTTCTCAAGGATAAAACAGTAAAACTGGCCTGTCTCCTTCCCTTGCTTTAACAAAATCCAGCAAACAACAATTGTGACAAGGAAAGTTTAACGTTCTACTTACTCTTTCTTTTGATCGTGATGTGGTCTTCACGCTAATAACTGGCTCACCCTTGGACTTATCCATTATCACGGTTCTTTCCGTCCCTTTGCCCCCTATGTAAAAGCAAAAAAATTGCATGACAATCCAATTGTTGGCAGAAGCCAGCAACGAATGGCTTAGGGCAGTCGTGGCGAACCTATGGCACGGTTGCCAGAGGCGGCACTCAGAGCCCTCTCTGGGGGCAGGCGCACCATCACCCCAGTCCTAGGCCTTCAGCTGGGTTTTATAAAATCTTTTCGCTTTAGGCCGCTGCCGCCGTCGCCACCGCGTGCAAAAAAAAAAGGTTCAATCAGTCAATTTCAACTTCTCGCGGGAAAAAAAAGATCTTGCAAAGTTGGAATTGATTGATTGAACTTTTTAGTCCCACCCAGTCTGCCGTTACCACCGCAGCCACGCCCACCCAATGGGCCACACCCAGCCAATGGGCCACACCCACCCAATGGGCCACGCCCACCCAATGGGCCACACCCACCCGGCGATGCATAAGTGGGTTTTGGGTTGCAGTTTGGGCACTCGGTCTCTAAAAGGTCTGCCATGACTGGCTTAGGGCAATGTTTCTCAACCTTGGAAACTTTAAGATGGGGTGGACTTCAACCAGGATTCCCCAGCCAGCCCAGAATTTTGGGTGTTGAAGTCCACCCATCTTAAAGTCGCCAAGGTTGAGAAACATCAACTTAGGGTTGTTTCCCCCCCCCCCCAGCAATAAATTACCTGATTTGGGAGTCTTAGATTGATCGGCAGATCCAGCTTTCTGTTCTTCTTTCCCCTTTTCGTCCTTTTCATCCGCTTTGCTACTATCTTCTTTTGAATCAGCCTTTTCATTCTTTTTCGCACTGGCACTCCTGAAAAACAGTTTAAGAACGTTTAAGAGCAGACCTGGGCATTTAATTTAATTTATTTTCATTTATATTCCACCTTTATTATTATTTTTTATAAATAACTCAGAGCGGCTAATACAACTAACAAGAAATTAAAAGACGCTTGCTCCTGGGGAGGAAAGCTATGGTAAATCTAGACAGCATACTAAAAAGCAGAGACATCACCCTGCCAACAAAAGTGCGTATAGTCAAGGCCATGGTTTCCCCAGTTGCAATGTACGGCTGTGAAAGTTGGACCATAAGAAAGGCTGAGCGCCAAAGAATGGAGGCCTTTGAACTCTGGTGCTGGAGAAGACTCCTGTGAGTCCCCTGGACTGCAAGGCCATCAAACCGGTCAGTCCTAGAAGAGATCAACCCCGACTGCTCTTTAGAAGGCCAGATCCTGAAGTTGAAACTCAAGTACTTTGGCCACCTAATGAGAAGGAAGGACTCCCTGGAGAAGAGCCTGATGCTGGGAAAGACGGAGGGCAAGAGAAGAAGGGGACGACAGAGAAGGAGGTGGCTGGATGGAGTCCCTGAAGCAGGAGGCGTGAGCTTAAATGGACTCCAGAAGATGGTGGAGGACAGGAAGGCCTGGAGGAACGTCGTCCATGGGGTCGCGATGGGTCGGACACGACTTCGCAACTAACAACAACAATACAACTAATACTCTGCAACCGTTCCTCATATGTTTCAGCCTCCAGCCCTCTAATCATCTTTGTTTCTTTTCTCTGCACTCTCAACCTATTTTTGTATCATGGTGACCAAAACTGGATGCAGTAGTCCAACTGTGGTTTTACCAAGTCCGTTGACTCTTATCTGATGCCGATTTGCCTTGACCATTAGTAGATCAGATTCTTGTGACTAGATAGCATGAAAGAAATACTTTTGAACTCTAAGCTGGCACCTGATTTCCTGCGCTTGACAGTGATTTCTGAAGACAGCGGGGGAGAGGAGTAAACTGCCTACATTACTATGAGCACATCTAATAAGGTAAGAAAAAAAAAAAAAAAGCAAGTTGCAGAACTTACTTATCGGCAGATGACGTTTCGGTCTTCCCCTCGCTGTCCTTTTTATCCAGAAGCTTCCTTGTGGCAGGTTCATTCTTTGCCTGAGAGTATATTGGATCGTCAGAAAAAAGAAGCCACGGATTATTTTCCCACCTGTTTGGGGCCTTGAGGAAGGAGGGAGGCCCCACTTACTCTTTCGACCGAGATTATTTTGCCGTGCAGCTCCGTCTTGTGGCAATGAGCAATGCATTTGGTAGTTTCTTCCGCTGTGGACATTGTCACAAAACCGTAACAGCGAGCACCGGGGCTGCGAGCGTTGGTCACTACTTTGGCACCAACCACCTGGAGGAGAGAAAGCACACACGGTCTTGGGGACTGCTGGCTGAAGATCCATCTCGCCCAGCAGCCTTCTAAAGACCAACCACTGGCCCAGTTGTCGTGTCTGGCGACACACAAGATCTCCCGACTCTCTGGAAGTTGTGTGAGAAGGCCCTGCTCTCGCGCAGCCTTTGAAGCATCTGAAAATCGCGCAACGTTGTCACGTGATTTCCTGAGGCTTCAGAGGCCACTCTTGCACGACGACTTTGGGAGGACCTGGAAAGTCCAGAGAGGAGGGAGGCCCAGAGTGAGGCTGAAGCGTGTGAGACGCCAGCAGAGCCAAGGTGGGCATTTTCTGATTTTTTGACAACCGAGTCCAAAAGGTTCACAATCACTGAACTAGCCTTACCGCTTAAAGGGAACAGAGACGACAGCTTCACATTGTTTACCCCCACCTAAATTTTTAAACACAATGTACATATACTCTTTGACTTACGACTGATTTAAAAAGCTTGGGAGGGGGGGGAGTGTGGTGTTGTGACAGAATGGAGAGCCGTGGTGGCACAGTGGTTAAATGCAGCATTGCAGGCAAATTCTGCCCACGGCCTGGAGTTTGCTCCTAAGAGGGCTCAAGGTTGATTCAAACTTCCATCCTTCTGAAGTTGGTAAAAATGAGGACCCAGATTGTTGGGGACAATATGGAACTGTTTCTACATTGTAAACCGCCCAGAGAATGCTGTAAAGTATATAAGACTAAATGCTATTGCTTGTATCCTGATTAGAGGACGTGGAGGATTAGCTGAACGAGAGCTACACCAAAGCCCTCATGTTAGAAGGGAGAGAATAGATTAGAATAGAAATTAGAATGAAAGAATAAAAGAAAGGAAAGGAATGGAATAGAATAGAGCAGAACAGTGGTGGCGAACCTATGGCACGGGTGCCAGAGGCGGCACTCAGAGCCCTCTCTCTGGGCACGCGCGTCGTCGCCCTAGTCCTAGGCCTTCAGCTGGGTTTTATAAAACCTTTTCGCTTTAGGCCTCTGCCGCCGTGTGCAAAAAAAAGAAGGTTCAATCAATCAGTCAATTTCAACTTCTCGTGGGGAAAAAAAAAATCTCGCAAAGTTGAAATTGATTGAACTTTTTAGTCCCACCCAGTCTGCTATTACCATCGCAGCCACGCCCACCCAATGGGCCACATCCAGCCAATGGGCCACGCCCATTCAGCACCCGACGATGCATAAGTGGCTTTTGGGTTGCAGTTTGGGCACTCGGTCTCTAAAAGGTTAGCCATCACTGGAATAGAATAAGAAAGGAAAGGAATGGAACAGAATAGAATGGAATGGAATAGAAATAGAATAGAATACAATAGAATAAGAAAGGAAAGGAATGGAATGAAATAGAATAGAATTCTGTATTGGCCAAGTGTGATTGGAAACACTAGGGATTTGTTTCTGGTGCACAAGCTCTCAGTGTACATACAAACAACAAAATAATATAATCATAAGATACCAACAGAAGGAGGTAATAGGAAAGATGAGAAGGATAGTAGTAATACAGCCCTACTACATGGATAAATATTCCTAAACATAAGACAGTGTTGTGAGAATTTGATGTTCAGCAGTGTTCAGGTTCAACAAGAGGGAAAAAAAACCTTTTGTGTCTAGATACCGAGACACAAAAAGATAAAATAAAAATTAAAGATAAAAGTTTAATTTAAAGAATGAATTTGATTTAAACAATTTCAAGATAAAATAAAATTCAAAGATTAAAAAGAACCTGTAACCACGCAGATCACCTTTGGATTTAAGGAATAAATGAGAGCAGCCTTACTTTCCCATATTTGCTAAAGAGATTCTTCAGGTCAGTTGCTCGGGTACTGGAAGCGAGGCCACTGACCCAGAAGTTCCGACCGGTGCTAGTGCTACTGTGACCTAGTTGGAAAGAGAAAACTGAATCACCTGACAAGGTGCAATGTGAGAAGTTCAGCCACCATCGCTGCTGCCACCCTTTGAAAGGAACGCAACTCCCAAAAAAACCCCCTCTTTTATGTTCCACTAAAACAGGGGTCTTCAAACTTGGCCCTTTTATGATTTGTGGACTTCAACTCCCAGAATTCCTCAGCCAGCGTTTGAAGGGCCAAGTTTGAAGACCCCTGCACGAAAACCTCTGTTCTCACCCCAATGGGATTGGCTCACCCCCACCCATGCACGCAGAAGGAGCACGCTGTGGACCGGTCGGTCAAAGGATTCCAGCTGGCAGGATCCCAAAAGGCCTTTTCTGCCATGGCTCCCGCCCTCCGGAACATCGTGTCCCTTGCGGTGAGATTTGCCCCCACCCTCTTCGTTTTCCGGAAGAGCCTTGAAACCTGGCTCGGGGGGGGGGGGGGGTTGTCTCACTCTGGAGGTGGTTAATGGGTTAAGACTCCACCTCTACCCCCATTGGATGTTGCTTTCTTCCTTAGCTGTTTTTTTTTATTTTAATGTTAATTAACGATGGTTTTGTTTTCTATTGAGTGTTTTATCCTAGGAGTGACTAGATGGTGAGATGGGCGGCCTATAAATGTATAAGAGCTGTGGTGGCGCAGTGGTTAGAAGGCAGTATTGCAGGCTAATTCTACCCACTGCCAGGAGTTTGATTCTGACCGGCTCAAGGTGGAACTCAGCCTTCCATTCTTTCCGGTAAAATGAGGACCCAGATTGTTGGGGGCAATATGCTGACTCTGTAAACCGCTTAGAGAAGGCTGTAAAGCACTGTAAAGCGATATATAAGTCTAAGTGCTATTGCTAATGCCTGAAAATGTGGCAATAGTCTTATTTGAGGCCCTGTATCTTAGTTTCAACTGCTAGCATCCACTGGCGAGTGCCAATGAAGGAGATATTTGCAAAAGGGGCCCGAAATTACTGCCTTCGTAATGTCAAAATTCATCAATCTTTGCCATCTGCAGGATAGTATCCAGTATCAGTGGCATCATGCTAAAGCCGATTATTAATTTTTTTAACTGACAAAAAACCCCGTAGAATTGCATCTCAACTCAGGTCATGAAGCATCAGCTGAGGTCACGCGTTAAACCCATCAAACATTTAAATATCTTCTCCTCAGTTAGGTGGACAAGATAAAAAGAGTTTTACACAAAGGAATACAAATACCTTTTTCCTCTTTTGTAGCCTGTTTGGGGTCTTTGGATTCCTCAGAACTAAGAACAAAAAAGAGAAAGGAAAAGAAAATTGAGTCAGGAAATGAAAGAGGGAAAGGTTATTAGATATATAAGAATGTATTTTAAAAATTCATTTGAATGCAAATACCTACCCAATTTAAACGTAAGCGAATCAATGAATTAAAAAAAAAGCAGCCTTATAGTACTCACAATTTAAGCTTAGAAACTTAAAGAACTTTATAAAGATTAAAAAAAATAAAAAAGTTGCAAAACAATGTTTAATGCACAAGAAAGGGGAAATACAAAACCTAAAGGATTTTTTTTTAAGGGTAGCAAGGAATTTTAGTGGGCTTGCAGGCCAAATTGAAGAAATACCCTAATTTCTTATAGACCAACTATCTATATATGTACACATATAAAAAAAGGAAAAAGGCAGCATTTTGTCTAAAATGGAGAATTCTAAGGTACCAGCCCATATTATACATGGATTAATAAAACTGTTAAGCACTAGCAGTATTAACCCATTACTTACACAACTGAAAAAGAGAGGAAGATTAACATTCTTAAGAATCAGAGGTGAAATAAACAGATGCCATAATTTTTCCAAAATTCCCTCCCTTTTGATTCAAGGAGGAGGATGAGGGGATATATGTTCTATTTACAGATAGGAATCCAGTTATTTTTGCTTTTATTACTGCCTTGAAGTACAGAAAGTACGTAGCTGCGTCCTTGCATTTCTCTAGTAGTCATATTTAGCACTAGATACCTGCTTAAATATTGTAATATCACCACAAATTTGTATTATGTAGGTAGTCCTCAACTGATGACCACAGCTGAGCCCAAATTTTGTTATTATGTGAGACATTTGTTGAGTTTTGCCCCATTTTACGACTTTTCTGGTCAAGGTTGTTAACCGAATCACGGCAGTCGATAAGTTAGTGACTCCCATTTATTAAGTGAATCTGGCTTTCCCATGGACTTTGCTTGTCGGAAGGTTGCAAAAAGGGATCACGCAACCCCGGGACGCTGCAACCGTCATAAACGTGAGTCTGTTCCCAAGCGTCTGAATTTTGATTTATGTGACCTTGGGGATGCCGCAACGGTCCTGTGAAAAACGGTCGTAAGTCACTTTTTTTTTTAGTGCCGTTGTAACTTCGAACTGTCACTAAATGAACGATTGCAAGCCGAGGAGTACCTGTACTCTAACATAAGCCACCATTTGTACCAGGTTGTCCTAATGATGGTCTGAATGTGTGGCTAGTTTTCCTACACATTCTTCAGGGGCCAGGTGATTTTTTTTTAAAAAAGATTTTATTGTCCTCTTAAGTGTGCGTGTCTGCAGGTGTGCGTCTGTAACAATCCCCCCCTTTCCTATGTAGCCTCTATCTGACTGATTTCTAGACAGGCCCTGGCGTTCCACCCTGTGGATCAGATGTATCCAGTCTTGGATCTTGGACAGGGGGGGAAAAAAATAGCCCTGAGAAAAGAGACAATGGAAAGCTCTAAATCAGGGGTATCAAACTCAATTTCATTGAGGGCAGCATCAGCATGGCGGTTGCCCTCAGGGGGCCGGGTGGGTGTGGCCAGGGTGGGTGCAGCCTACTCGGTGGGCGTGGATAGAATGGGTGTGGCCTACTGGGTGGGTGTGGCCAGATCTACATCGTTCGCATCAAGGGCACCTGTGGGGGCCTGGGCAGGAGTGGGGTGGGACCAGGGCAAGTACCAAGGCATGGTCCACTGGAGGAGCCTCGCTGTTCCTCTCAGGCCATGCAAGGGGGGGGGCCTTATGGAGCTAAAAGTGAATGCATTTCAGCATAGATGGCCACCACAAAATTGTACATGGGCTCCCGGCCGGCCTGGGCCAGGGCCAAGGCAGCGGGGGCCGTTCCCTCACTGTTTCCAGGATGGCTTCGCGGGCCGCATCCGGACCCCGGGTTTGACACGTCTGCTCTCAATTATTGCATCTGTATAGTCTTCCTCCGTTATGGAAAGTGTTAACCTCTCCATCCAGTTTTCTAGACAGAGGCCGACCTGTTATCAAGGCTTACAGGATTATAAATCTGGGTATCATACTGGCTGGTACCTTACCCTGCTCTTTGGACGGATGCTATACTGACACAGCAGATCAGGGATTGGTATTTTCCTTTTGCTGCTAAAACGGAGAGAAACAAACCTCGTGTTCTGATCACCACCCTCTTGGGCAGAGGGCTCTCTAGTGGCAGAGGGCTCCTCCTCAACATTAGCCTTCACTTCCATCTTCTCGGCCTCTGGACTAACCACTTGGGGACCTGTGTCCGATTCCGCGGTTGCCTCACTACTGGCTTCCAGAGTTTGAGCTTCTCTGCTACTATCATCATCATCACCATCACCTCCTCCACCTCCACCTCCACTCCTGCTCTCTACCGCTAAAGAGTCCGAGTCCGGTTTGGCTTCCTCAACTGTCTGCTCGCTGGGCTCCCCTTTCGCTACCACTAAGAGCTTGGCTTCGTCCTCTTGGCTCTTGGCCGCCGGCGGGCCTGACTGGCTGTCTGTATCTACAAGGTCTTCGTCCAACTGGGTGCTGGCAGCCAGCGCGTCTTCGTCGTCTTCCTTTTTGTCCGGGAACGGTTCATTTGCTTCCTGCGCCTGCTCCGATTCAGACGCATCTTCTTTAAGGAACTCAGATTTACAAGTGTCACCCAAAATGTCGAGCATTTTCTCATTTTCTATAGATTTAACAGGAATAGAATGGCACAAGGTTTAATCACCAGGGAAACATAGCAAAGACATATGCGGAACGGGCATGGCTGCCAGTCTTAACAGTACGGTTATAAGCTACACAGAAACTGGAAAAAAAAACGCTGTCTGTATATCACATTCAAATGCCTAACGCTAAGACATAATTTTTAGAAAAGTTCATACGCTATGAAGGGAAAAAAACAAAACAAAAAAACCAACCCTGATCTTATCAGTTTTAACAAAAGCTGTCTGGCTCATTCTTGAGAGATCTTCAAGAGGTTCTTTCTTCCAGAATTCCAAGAGGCTTAAACAGAATGCATCAAGAACACACATTTCCATTTCAAACTCTGAATTTCTTTCTTTCATTTTGGTTTTAAAGCATGGCGGTCCAACAGGGAAACTGGAATGTCTTCTGATGATGCATGAACATGTAACTCCAAGAAAAGCAAATAGTAATTTTTTTTTTTTTATGGAATTTCCACGTAGAACCTCTCTTCTTGCTTCTTCTGCTTTAAGCTGTGACTCACAACGTTTCCCTAGGGCAACTTTTACACTAGCCTTTCTGCTCTACTGATCACACAATCACATACCACAATCTGTTCTATAGGATTTGCTTTCATTATTTGACATTTAACTTTCTTCTAGTGTATTTGTGAAGCTAGAGAGGACTTTAAAAAAAAATGTTTTTTTTTTCTCCCAGGTCTAGAAAAAAAGCCCTTCTTAAGTGGCAGGCATGAATTCACAGAGATGGAATCGTGATTGCATTCCAGATAATTACACACTAGAGAATTATGTGGGTTGTCCGGTATGTAATTAATTAATTAATACAACTAGAAAGTCCAAGAACTGGCCCCTTACCTCTGCTGTACTTTTAAAAATAGAAGAAATTAACAGAAAAATACCTGGTTCGGAATGTTGCTCTTCCAAATCCTGTGGCAAAAAACAGGAAAGAAAAAAAATATTAAACGAAGGGAAAATAATTGCTTCTATGTTCATATTGTGACTTCTAGGTCTATCTAGAAAAGACCCTGAGATTAAATGGTTGTAATCTGCTCCTCTTGACTGATCCCTTTATGGCAATCTCATACTGAACAAGGTTATTTTGTGAAATCGGTAAGTACTTTTCTTAAGCAACTACTGGGATTTTAAAAGAGTCGTTAAAATGTTTCCAAACAGGATTCTACAAGGCATAAAGAGTGACTTGTTCATTGATATAGAGGCCTTGTTATGGAAACCGGTTTGGCATAAAAGGAAAGCTAGAATAAGATTTAAGAATGTGACTTAAGGTTTTAGGTAATGGGTTTAAAAGGCTTATTAGATATGGATTGATTTATGGCTTAAGACAGTTAAATAAGAGGTTAGATTGAATAAAAATTAATTAAGGTTTGAACTTAATAATAACTTGTTTTGTCTATGTATTAATATGTTTTGGATACAGTAACTTTGGGAGGACGTTAAAGAAATTTGATACAGATATTGAGGGATTGATTGTTAGATTATAAAGAATAGAAATAAAAAGGTATCTTTTCTTTTTCTTTTGTCTGTTTTTTTTCTTTGTTCTTTTTTCCCCCCTTTCTGATTTGAATTAATATTTTCTTTTCTTATTAGAATTGATAGTCATTTGTAATGGAAGAGGAATAAGAAAAAGGAAGAAATGATATTAATAAATGCTTATTGAATATGTTAAGGAAAAGGGTTATGGGGAGACCCCCAAAGTGTTAACTAGGTATTTAGATTAGAAATATGGAACACAGTAAGTGAAATAGTTAAACTCAACACAGGATTTGGATTTGTAGATTTATTTAGACGAAAGATTATTGAGGATTGCTATGACTGATTTAGTTGTATTGTAATATATCAATTTGAATATAATATGTCATTAGAGGGAAAAGAGAGGAGGTTTTTAATACTTAATTCGAACTTTATGAATATGACTTTGTTTTGTGGACAATTGATTGCCCTGCCACCACGTTGTTTCTTAAGCACTTGTTTGTAAAATGAAAAAACCAATAAAACTTGTTTTTTTTTTAAAAAAAAAATGTTTCCAAACACGTAGTAAGAGGATTCTATAGATACTTTTTTAATCCACGCGTACTTGAAAATATTCGGAGATACTAAGAGTACAGTTGCAAGAGAGGTGGGAGAAAGAAAGACAACAGAAGAAGCCAAAAAAAAAAAAAAAAGGCCAGAGTCATGTAGTCGAGATGCGCACCTAGATGAGTCTAATCTAACGGGGCTAGATGAATCAAAAGTTGGAATTAAGATTGCCGGGAGAAATATCAACAACCTAAGATACGCAGATGATACCACTTCTAATGGCAGAAAGTGAAGAGGAACTAAAGAGCCTCTTAATGCGGGTGAAGAAGGAGAGGGCAAAAGTGGGCTTGAAACTCAACATCAAGAAAACCAAGGTCATGGCATCCGGTCCTCTCAATTCCTGGCAAATAGATGGGGAAGAAATGGAGGTAGTGACAGATTTTATCTTCCTGGGCTCCAAGATCACTGCAGATGGGGGCTGCAGCCAAGAAATTAAAAGACGCTTGCTCCTGGGGAGGAAAGCTATGGCAAATCTAGACAGCATACTAAAAACCAGAGACATCACCCTGCCAACAAAAGCGCGTATAGTCAAGGCCATGGTTTCCCCAGTTGCAATGTACGGCTGTGAAAGTTGGACCATAAGAAAGGCTGAGCGTCAAAGAATGGAGGCCTTTGAACTCTGGTGCTGGAGAAGACTCCTGCGAGTCCCCTGGACTGCAAGGCGATCAAACTGGTCAGTCCTAAAGGAGATCAACCCTGACTGCTCTTTAGAAGGCCAGATCCTGAAGTGGAAACTCAAGTCCTTTGGCCACCTAATGAGAAGGAAGGACTCACTGGAGAAGAGCCTGATGCTGGGAAAGATTGAGGGCAATAGAAGAAGGGGACGACGGAGAACGAGGTGGCTGGATGGAGTCACTGAAGCAGTAGGCGTGAGCTTAAATGGACTCAAGAAGATGGTAGAGGACAGGAAGGCCTGGAGGAACGTTGTCCATGGGGTCGCGACGGGTTGGACACGACTTCGCAAGACTTCGCAACTAACAACGAGTCTAAAAAAGGGGAAAACAGGTCACCAAAAAAGAGTTTGTGATCCAGAATTACAGATGTCTTGTCAAGAAGACTAACATTCAGAATTAGTAGGGAACAACATAACAGCTGGAAGGGACCTTGGAGGACTTCTAGTCCAGAGTTCCCCAATCTTTCCAGGTTGGCAGCCCGAAAGAGGGGGGGGAAGGAAGAAAGAGGGGATGATTTTGTTGGAGGCACAGAGGCGTGTACGCACAGATAAGACCCACTGCTCGTGCGAGGCCAAGAGTGCTTGCGACGCTCATGTGAGAGGGGCTGTGCGTGTAGACACACATGCGCACCCGCCAGCCACTCACACGGCCCTGTTGCGAATAGGCCACGGACCGGTAGTGGGCTGTAGCACACACGTTGGGGACCCCTGTTCTAATCCAACCCCATCAAGGGGAAAAATATCTAACAAAAACAAAAGTGGACTCAATGATTCAAAGGGGTGGAAGGATATTATTTGTTTGATGGCTCAGAGGTTGACCAGCCATTTGTTGGGGATGTTTAATTTAAATTTCTGAAATGAATACAAGGTAGGATCCATGATCTAATGGCTTCTTTCAAGGCCTCGATTCCTTAAACAAACAAACAGCAACAACAACAAAAACAACAAAACAGCCGCAGCCATCTGGTATTTACCTTGCACTTAGCTATGAATATTTACAAAACCCTAAACCAACCGTGTTTCTCAACCTTGGCAACTTGAGGGTGGGTAGAATTCTGGGAGTTGAAGTCTACCCATCTTCAAGCTGCCAAAGTTGAGAAACACCGCCCTAAACCATTTAGGACTCTTAAACATAGGCGAAGTTCCTGCTGTTATTTTTAAAAGGAATAGTTAGGTCACAGTATGTCAATACTGTAATAACATATAAGGAATCTAAATCTCAAGGGCTGAAACCAGCTCCTTGTTTAATTCCCAGGGTATCACCAGATCACAGGCATTTCTTTTCCAAACGCCATGTTTCTCAGCCATAAGCTGCCAAGCTTCTAGAAAAACAAAAGGCTTTTAAATCCATTTCTGCCTGTGCAAACAGCTCAACACAGAACTTCTGATATTTATACACCTTTCTGTGAAAAAAGGGTAGTATAATCAAGATTAAAGTAGTCATAGGGGAAAAAAAGACGGTGCCCTTATAAGACAGAACTCAGTCCAAAAATTTAAGAAACCAGTAAAAAAAAAATAATCACAAAAATAGCGTAATAATTTATTGAAAGTAAAATTCTGTAAATGTCTGCCATAAGAAAGCTCTTTTAGCTATCTGGCCCAACAAAGCACTTTTGGAATTGGATGTTGAGACTCTAGAAAGAGTACAGAGAAGAGCAACAAGGATGATCAGGGGACTGGAGGCTAAAACATATAAGGAATGGTTGCTGGAATTGGGTATGTCTAGTTTAATGAAGAGAAGGACGAGGGGGGACATGATGGGAGTCTTCCAGTATCTCAGGGGCTGCCCCAAAGAAGAGGGAGTCAAGCTATTCTCCAAAGTGCCTGAAGGCAGGACAAGAAGCAACGGGTGGAAACTAATCAAGGAGAGAAGCAACCTAGAACTAAGGAGAAACTTACTGACAGTGAGAACAATTAACCAGTGGAACAACCAGCCTCCAGAAGCAGTGAATGCTCCAATACTGGAAGTTTTTAAGAAGAGACTGGACAGCCATTTGTCCAAAATGGTATAGGGTTCCCTGCTTAAACAGGGGGTTGGACTAGATGACCTTCAAGGTTCCTTCCAACTTTATTATTATTATTATTATTATTATTATTATTATTATTATTATTATAATAATAATATTATTATGAAGAGACTGCCTCCTCAGCCCTCAGAATTCCAGTGTATTAAAATTTATTTCCATAAATTCCATAGGGTTGGATAATGGGTTGAAATCTGAACCGCGTGAAGGAATATTGGTGTACCTGTCTGATTTGGCCCTGTAAAAATAGAATTACAGCCGCACAACTCGTCAAAAAAATAAAAACAGCGGGCAAGGGAAGCAAAAGCCACCCCATAACTGTCAATTGCAAACTGTTTGAGTGATCACCAGGCCCCACTGATCAGAAATAGCCAACACAACTGCTCTTTCTTCTAAGAGAGATAGAAGGGGGGGGGGGATGCTAAAGAATTTGGGCTTGGTTTGGGAGACAAGGGCAGAAGGCAAGTTAACTTGGCACCTTTGAAAAAAAAAAGTTGTGGGTTGAATGATTACAACACATCTCCCAAGCCTGTTGAGAGCTAGCAACTTACCTTCATTTCAGCCAAGTCAGGGGAAGCAGCCTCTAGCTGGTCATCAAGTTCATCACCGTTCTCCTGAGAGAATAAATAACAGGTACACCTTTCAGAAGCTGATCATTGATCTATCGAGGCAAAATCCATCAGCAGGATATGAATGTTGGTGCCCCAGCGTTACATACGCTTACTGCGAATAGCAACTGGCAGAACCCCCCCCATCCCTCAAGCCTCAAATCGGCCGATTTGAGGCAGCGCTGATCCCAGCGCTCCTGTGAAAGCAGTCTGGGGAAACTCAAGGAAGGAATAACTGACCTGTATGCTAAAGAAAAATGGTTGAGGCAAGGAGAATTCACCAATGGATCTCTGACCTGCTAAATATAATCTAAAATCTGAGAGCCAAACCTGACATGTCTTCAAGAGCTTGAGACCAAGTCAAGACCGGGATCCCCTAGCAACAGGGGGGCGTGTCAAGTTTGGCTAACTTGATCTCAAGAGCAGGCAGACAGAGAAAACCCATTGGTGGATTCTCCATCTCCTGTGCTGGAGAAGTAACACATTTCATTGACACACTTAGCTAGGACCAGGTTTCGTTTCCCAGTGACGTTCAGCCTGTGCAATGCCAGAGGAGTCCTGTGAACATTCCAACTGCTGAAGGAAAGGCATCAGAAATAGCACGCTGAGCCAGGACAGAGGAGTGAAACTGGCCGCATGCAGCTAATCTTTCAATTTATTTACATTATACCCAGCAGAAAAACAATAGGGGACTGAGTTTCTTTTTCTTTCTTTCTCTTTCTTTCTTTCCTTTTCTTTCTTTCTTTTCTCTTTCTTTCTTTCTCCCCTCCCTTTGTTTCTGTTAAAGGTAGTTCTCGACTTACAAGTTTGTTTAGTGACCGTTCAAAGTTACAACATTGGGAAAAAAAGGACTTATGACCATTTTTCACACTTAGGACCTCTGCAACAACCCCATGATCACGTGATCAAAATTCCAATGCTTGGTCACTGATTCATATTGCAGTGTCCCGGGGTCATGTGATCCCCTTCTGGGACCTTCTGACAAGCAAAGTCCATGGGGAAGCCAGATTTACTTAACAACCGTATTACCAACTGAACAACTGCAGTGACTCACTTAACAACGGTGGCAAGAAAGGTTGTAAAAATGAGGCAAAACTCACTCAGCCAATATCTCACTGAACAACAGGAATTTTGGGGCTCAATTGTGGTCGTAAGTCAAGGACTATCTGTAGTTAGCTATAAAATTTACCGGCTGCCCACTTTACCGCAGGGTAACCCTGGGCGGCTTACAATAATAAAAGATAAATATCTATAATAATAATAATAATAATAATAATAATAATAATAATAATAATAATAATAATAATAATAATAATAATAATAGTAGTAGTAAAGTTGGAAGGGACCTTGGAGGTCATCTAGTCCAACCCCCTGCTCAGGCAGGAAACCCTATACCATTTCGGACAAATGGCTGTCCAGCCTCTTCTTAAAAACCTCCAGTGTTGGAGCATTCACTATCTATAAACAGGTAATACAAGCCAAACGCTACGATCCAATCAAAGATAGGGAAGGGTGGGGGCAGGATGGAGGGGAGATAAGATCAGTTGTTAATCGATCAGCCACCTTCCACTGTGATGCTTCCCCACTGGATCCCCCAAGCTAACTAGGCGAGCGAGGTCTTCGTATTGGTTCTGAGTGGTCAGCCTTAATCTTGGCGGGCACATCTCCGGCATGATATAAATAATGAAATATGCCCCCCCCCCGATGATCTACCTCGCTTTCCATCAGCTGCTCTGGAAGTTCTTTCATTTCCATGTCCAGGTTGTCCTTGTCGGGATCAAGAATGCTTTCAGACCGGTAGTCATCGCCACAGTCCACGGCGCTGCTGTTATCTATTTCAGCTTCATCCAACACACTGATGTCCATCATGTCGATATCCTGCAGATTGTCTGAGCTTGCTTCAATATCCTCCTGTAGTTGAAGTGGGAAAGAAAAAGGGAAACCGATTCTTACTGTTAACTTGAAAACTTTCAAAGAAACAACACATTTTTCTTCCCCCCTCCCCGCAACCATACCTGTCCATCTCTGGAATTCTCTTCCAATCCATTGTCCTCGCCCCCTTCTTCTTCTGATTTACGTCCTAAAAGAATAAAGCTTTAATATACTGCTAGGAAGTTTAACATAACTGATAGTCCTTAGAAACAATATACTAAAAGTTCAAGCCGGCGATACGCTGCCTTTATTTACAGAGGGGTAAAATAACTGCCAGCCTCACTGTAAATAAAGAAAAAAAACCCAAACATAATTTTAAATATGCCACGCCTTGTTTACATTACACACAAATGTATCATACAAATGAAACTCTTATTGCCAGATAATGTCAATTTTATTATGTAGCCCAAGGGCAACTAAGCACCTATAGTTCGACAAAATATACTGAGGTGCAAAACACTGAATAAAACTGTGCTCCAAAATTCAGATTTTGATCACCAAGAGTTTGAAGCGTGTTAAGAATCATTTTTAATGTGATTACTGAAAATAAAAGACTACAGACAAAACTTGGCTGACCACTGTTTCCTAACTCAGAATACTTGCACAATTGTCATCCCTGACTTTGAAGGATGCTACAGATCAGCTATGCGAACAGCAAATTCTGGTGATGAATTGTAAAATAACTAGACCCAAGACAGAGCTGCTAAGAAATAGAAAAGCGGATCTGCGAGCTCTCGTTAACCCAGAGATTGGAGAATCATAAAAAGCTATCTTCTAAAAATACCAAAGGACACCACAATTCCCAAATTGCTCAGAAGATTAAGTATGTTCAGGAACCATGCGTTAAAAAGTCACGTAGAGAAAAAAATGACTTCTGTTAGCAGCAAGAATGTGTGACAAAGCCAAGTAGTGCTGCAGATCCCACTTATTTTTATTTATCTAGCATCAAGCTGCATCTTTTTTAAAAAAATGACCCCCCACAGGTTTGCAATCTGAACACATACATACATACATACATACATACACACATGTAATTCAATCTTACTGAAAAACTGTTTTGTACCTTTTATAGATCTTTTGGGGGTTTTCTTGCTAGTGTTCTCTGAGGCCATGGGAACCTCATCAGGATTCCCTCCTTCTTCTTCAATAGCCTGTCAGGAGGAAACAATGTGAGGTTTTACAGCAAGAACAACTGGTTTCTGAATTGGCCGGAAAGTAGGCAGTCTTTTCTGTTCTATGTCCCCAAACAATTTCCTCTGTTCACCGTGGATATAGATACCCCTATCTATCTCCATTTTACCTCTCTCCTCTCATAGTCTGATTTAATCTTTTCTTATTCCTTATCTGCCTCTTTTAATTTTTCATTCTTCTCCCTGCTGACATTATCCAAATCCTCTCTTTCTCCCAAACTATAGTACCTCAATTATTTCTGCCAGGTTACCTCTTCCTATTATAAAACTCTCACCTCTACTTAAGATATATGCCTTTCGTTTGCCTTCCTCTAATTTTTCCCACGACCGCTTTTTGATTTCCTCTTTTTTATGCCGCGACTGCATGGCATTTTAGTTTTTTAAGGAACGGATCGGGATATACTTTTCCAAAGAAGCAAATAACTTTGTTGTAAAGTCTAATACAGTGGTTCTCAGCCTTTTATTCACCACTGACTTCCTTTTAATACCTTTTGTGGCCATGGACCCCCAAGACTTAACTCAAAAATTTAAATCATGACATTTCCTCAAATCTTCGCAGACTTCCTGTAACAACATTCCCGCTCCCCCCTCCCTGAGGTCCGCAGACCACAGGATGAGAACCCCTTTCTATGCCTCAACTCGACCAATTTCCTCCTACCCATTTCTCTTGTTCATCAAACCTTCACCCTTGCTTATTGTGCTAGAATCTCCTTTCTTTTTCTGGATTTCAATTCCAGCTATTATTTCCCACATAAATTATTTCTAGTCCTACCTTTCTCATTTCCTTTGCTTAACAGTCCCTTCTCTGCAGAAAGCTCTGGCTTTCCTTCTCACTTTCCAGTCCCTCCTTTTTTGTTGAATGCCTCATTTGTCTATTCATTTCCTATGTACCACCTTCTGTTTCATTTCCATCTGCTGCTTATAACTTTCTTCTCTCGTCCTTCAATTCCATTTCTTTCTCTGATACACCTTCAATCTACTCACAATCACATTCTCCATTTAAATCTTAACTCTGGATTCATAACAATTCTTCTCCTTCTTCTGCTGAATCTGACCAAACACCCTTCGAGACTACAGAGATCACACTCATATTAACCGTGGCTATTCCACAGGGATATATTAAAACACGGGATAAACAGCTACTGAAAGCAACAGGATCAGAATATAAACTACAGCAAAACAAACATCAAAAAGAGTACAATTTTTTTACTCATTCCATTCTCTTTAGAATCCATTCTTTAACTATTGTTACTTATTGCTATTTCAATGGAGCCAGATGAATCAATCACCGTTCTTGATTCCCAGTGTTTCCTATGGATTTTGGCATAAGATTTAGAGATATCCTACTATGAAATTAGAGATGACAGAATGCCTCTGATTCTGGAGGCTATAGAGCTGTAACTTTTGAAACCTCCATATGAATGGTCATGTAACCTTATGAAGAATAATGAATTCAGAAAGCCTATGCTAAAATCAGTTTATTCATCTTAGAATACTAGATTCTTATTTGTTCTCAATAGCTTTTTCCTCCACGAATTTCACAGTACTAGAATGCAAGATCATCCACTGAAATTAAATGATGTAAAATTGAAGGCAGAGAAAGACCCAAATTCATGGAAATTGAGGCTATCACAGTGGAGAGCATAACCACCTCCAAAAATGCCAGTTGCTGAAAATAGGAGCTGGAAAGTGCGAAGTATTCATATTCTACTGGGAGTCTTCCCAGAGGCTTTGCAGAAAACAGGATGCGAGATAACAAGAGCCCGTTGCTTAATCCAGCTGACCCCTCCTTAGGGAGATTTAGCATGATTACAAAATTGGTCTCCTATATCCACTACCAATCCTACCATACATCATTAATTGCTGGGAACAAGGGAAGGCTATGATACACCAGGGTTTCCCAACAGAATAAAGGGTACTGAACCAAAAGGATTTGTGTTACATTCCCACTGAGGCTCTCCCCACCCATTTTGACTTCCCTTCAAATCTCTTCCCTCTTTTGACTTCAACACCCCATCCAGATCTAGTGACTTTGGATTGGATGCTACTTAACTATCACTCTCAGCTGAGAAGGTTGAGAGGTGGAGTTGCAGCCCCTCTCTGGGAGTAGATTCAATTCCCAACAAGCCTGGCTGACAGGAGTTGTAATCTCTTGTCTCTGGAAGGCCAGCAAGTTGGGGCAAGGCTGCCTTGAATCCTGCCCTCCAGGGAGAATGGGCTAAACCTCAGACAGGTGGCTAATAATGGGAGTTGCACCATAGGTATCTTTAGGACAACCATGAGCTGCTGGATGACTGTGAGCTGTAGTCCACTCTGTGGAGGGCTGCCAATTGGTGTGAGAGGCTACCTTACTCCTTCCCTCCAGTGAAATAGGGCTTCAATTCCCATCATCTTCCCAACTGATTCATGGGAGTTGTAATGTCATATCTGGAAGGCTGCCTTAAATCCTTCTTTCTAGAGACAGGACTTCCTATCACCCCAAGGCTGGCTGATGGAAATTGTAATTACTGGAAGGCTGCCTTAAATCCTGCCCTCCAGAGACAGCTCTTCAACACCCATCATCCCCAAGGCTGGCTGATGGGAGTTGTAATCCTACAATAGAATAACAGAGTTGGAAGGGACCTTGTAGGTCCTCTCCAACCCCCTCCCCCCAAGCAAGAGACCCTACACCATTTCTGACAGATGGCTGTCCAGTCTCTTCTTGAAAGCTTCCAGTGATGAAACTCCCACAGCATCTGAAGGCAAAGCAGTTCCATTGGTTGATTGTTCTCACTGTAAGAAAATTTCTCCTTAATTCCACATTGCTTCTCTCCTTGATCAGTTTCCATCCATTGTTCCTGGTCTGGCCTTCAGGTGCTTTGGAAAATAGGTTGTCCCCCTGCTCTCTGTGACAGCCCCTCAAATATATTGGAAGACTGCTAGCATGTCACCCCAGTCCTTCTCTTCACTATAGCCACAGCCAGTTCCTGCAACCGGTCTTCATATGTTTTAGTCTCCAGTCCCCTAATCCCTGAAAGGCTACCTTAAATACTTCCCTCCACAGACAGCACTTCAGCACCCATCATCCCCAGCCCTGGCTGATGGGAGTTGTATCCCTGGAAGGCTGCCTTAAACCCTTCTTTCTAAAGACAGAACTTCAATTCCTATCATCCCCAAGCCTGGCTGATTGGAGTTGTAATTCCTGGAAGGCTGCCTTAAATCCTGCCCTCCACAGACAGCACTTCAGCCCCCATCATCCCCAAGCCTGGCTGATGGGAGTTGTAATTCCTGGAAGGCTGCCTTAAATCCTGCCCTCCACAGACAGCACTTCAGCACCCATCATCCCCAAGCCTGGCTGATGGGAGTTGTATCCCTGGAAGGCTGCCTTAAACCCTTTTTTCTAAAGACAGGACTTCAATTCCTATCATCCCCAAGCCTGGCTGATGGGAGTTGTATCCCTGGAAGGCTGCCTTAAACCCTTCTTTCTAAAGACAGGACTTCAATTCCTATCATCCCCAAGCCTGGCTGATGGGAGTTGTAATCCCTGGAAGGCTGCCTTAAATCCTGCCCTCCACAGACAGCACTTCAGCCCCCATCATCCCCAAGGCGGGCTGACGGGAATTGTACTCCCTGGAAGGCAGCCCTCCAGCGAATTCCCCACTTCACGGTGCTGCCCGGGATGGGCCTTGTAGTCCTTGGCCACGCGCTCCCCCGCTCCTTCCCCCGCGGCGGCCGGGAAGCTCACGCTGCGCAGCCGCTCGAGAAGGACGCTCTTGTTGCCGCCCGTGTCCAGGTTGCGGCGCTTCAGCTCGGCCCGGAGGTCGATCACCCGCAGGTCGCCCAGGCGCCGCCGAGGGGTCGAGGTCGCGGGGGTCGTCCCGGAGCCGCCCGCAGAAGGAGCCGCGAGCCCCGCCGCTGCTGCTGTTGCCGCCGCCGCCGCCTCGTCTTCGCCAACGGGCCCGGCCGGCCCTTGCGCCCCCTCCGCCATCCGCGAGAGCTTCCCAAGGCGCCGCTTCTCCTCACATGAAGCGACCGAAACGAGTCGCGGGGACAAAGATGGCGGTGGCCGAGCAAAAACGACACGGCTTCCCTAGGTTTTTTATTCTCGCCGCAACCGCCGTCTTTTCCCTCCTCACGGCCCGGTTCTTTCTCCCCCTCAGACAAAATGGCGGGAAGGCCCAACACCGAGAGGCAAGTACGGCCTCGGGAGAGGGGCGCTCAAGATGCGCCTGCGCGGAGGGAAGGGAGGGGGGAAGAGAAAAGGAAGAACCACCTGCGCACGCGCGGCAGGCCGAAACTCGCTGGGCTCGCGAAGAGTGCGCGCGCACGAGAGGGAGGGAGGGTGAGGGACCCCGGCGCGCACGCGCTAGCGAGTGCCTTTCGCGCCCTTCCATCCCTTAACTATAGAGCTAAACGAGTTAGAGCAGAGCTTCCCCATCCTGGCTGGGGAATTCTGGGAGTTGAAGTCCACAAGGCTTTAAAGTGGCCAAGTTTGAGAAACACTTCATTCAAGGCACTAAACCTCCACATTCCTTGCAGTGGTTTTTTATTTATTTATTTATTAAAATGACAGAAAAGTTTACCAGGGTTAAATCAAAAAAAGATTTTGGAGTTATTTTCCTCTTAGCCCCCTCCAAAAAACCAAACAAAGATCCTCTCTTGAAGATTTAGGGAGCGAATACAGGTAGTCCTCAACTTACAACTTTAAAGTTAATGTTCAAAGTTACTACGGCACTGAAAAAAATTGTTTTTCACACTGACGGTGGTTGCAGCATCCTCATGTTCACATGATCAAAATTTGGACAATTTGGTTCATATTTATGACGGTTGCAGTGTCCCAGGATCATGGGATCCTCTTTTCTGACAAACCAAGTCTTTGGGGAAGACGGATTCACTTCAGAACCGTGTTACTAACTTGCAGTGATTCACTTAACAACTGTGGCAAACGAATGAAACATAAAGAACTAGAAAAAAGAAAATGTATGAAGAGATAAAATAAAGAATGAAAAGCAGTAAAACTCAAGAGAAGAAGAAAGAGAAAGAAAAAAAAGAAACACATCTAAAGAATTGATGTCTGCCCTTGTCTACAACAGTTACCACTTACAAACATAATTATTTCCATTTTTGCAATCCAAATTATATATCATGTTCCCTCCGGGACCAGATGGATTATCAGGTTATTACTATGAATGTTTTTGAGGATTTTTTTAAAAATAATCTTTAGAAAACATGGTAAACACTGTGATGTAAGAGAGCTGGAAAATCATAGAGCAGTGGTGGCGAACCTACGGCACGGGTGCCAGAGGTGGCACTCGGAGCCCTCTCTGTGGGCACACGTGCCGTTGCCCCAGCCTCGCCTCCCCCGTGACCCCCTCTTCTCCACCAACCCCCCTGAAGGAGAGTCGCCCCCGAGCGTGGCCCACGCAGAGCAGCGCAGCCAAGGACATGGCAGCCAGGCAGCGTAGACAAGACTCTGCCCTCACACCCCATCATGCAGTTGATGCTGCAGGGCGCGGGCAGAGGGCGTGGCCGCCATAGCTCTGCTGGGCTGCCTGGGCGATCTGCGGCGGGCCCTGGAGGTGGTGAGTGGCCCTGCGGGCAGGCGGGGTGGGGGATGGGGGGGCGGAGCGGGGCAGGGGGTAGAGCGGGGGTCTCTAAAAGGTTCGCCATCACTGTCATATAGCATTAATGCGTACAAGGACAAGAATTGACTGCAACAATAAACTGCAAGTAATCCTGGACTTACAACCGTTTGCTTAGTGTCTGTTCGAAGTTACAACGGTAGTGAAAAAAGTGACTTATGACCGGTTTTCCAATTTATCATCTTACAGCATCCCCTTGGTCATGTGATCAAAATTCAGATGCTTGGAAAACTGACTCATCTTTATGATGGTTGCAGTGTCCCAGGGTCACGTAATCCCCTTTTGTGGCCTTCTGACAAGCAAAGTCAGTGGGGAAGCCCCAAAGGGGCTTTTTCAAGAGGCAACTGGACTTTCTTGTTTTTCTTTGAAGACGTTTCGCTTCTCATCCAAGAAGCTTCTTCAGCTCTGACTGGATGGTGGGGAATGGGAGGATTTATACTCCTTGCAGACAGCTGGTCATTTGCATCCTTTTAGACAGTCGTTGAGGCCACTTGGAGGTTTATCTGTGTCCTCAGGGTCATCTGAGTGGGGCAAATGGGCGTGGAGCCTTCTTGGGAGCTGCTGAAAGGATTGTGTTGCAGACTGGAGGTGGATGGTGTCCTCAGCAGTTCCAAGAAGGCTCCACGCCCATTTGCACTACACAGGTGACCCTGAGGACACAGGTAAACCTCCAAGTGGCCTCAACAACTCTCTGAAAGGATGCAAATGACCAGCTGTCTGCAAGGAGTGCAAATCCTTCCTGGATGAGAAGTGAAACATCTTCAAAGAAAAACAAGAAAGTCCAGTTGCCTCCCGAAAAAACACCATTGGGATAACTATGACTTGGATGATGGAGAATCTCCATAGATGTCAATGGGGAAGCCAGATTCACTTAACAACCGTATAACTAACTTTAACAACTGCAGTGATTCACTTAACAACTGTGGCAAGAAAGGTTGTAAAAAGGGCAAAACTCAACAATTCTCTTGTTTAGCAATGGAAATTTGGGCTCAATTGTGGTCGTAAATTGAGGACTACGTGCATTCAGAAACGCCACAGAACTCTGTAAATCTTAGAGGCTATTAGAGATTGCATTTCTGGGCATAAGCTCCACCTTCTGAAATGTGTTTCTTCCCAATACTGTCTGTCCTTGTTTAACAACCACAATTGGTGCTGGAACAATGGCCACTAAGTGAAATGGTTGCTCAGTGAACCACATGATAGAGAGAGAGAGAGAGAGAGAAAGAGACACTGAATATTGCTAGTTACTGCTCTTCACTTCTCTTATGCAGCCACACTGGCATTGCTCTCTCCCTGGTGTGTGTTGTTGTCAGGTACAGAAATTTGGATGTAGGTTCACACAATAATTTTTTTAAACTATTTTATTTACCATCAAATTTGCAAATGGTTGCTGTTCTAAGATGCAGACTTATGACTGCAATGGAGCCCAAATTTTCTGTTGTTCATTGAGACATTTCAGTTAATTTTGCCCCTTTTTACGACCTTTCTCGCCACAGTTGTTCAGTGAATCACAGCTGTTCTTAAGTTAGTAACTTGTTAAGTAAATTTGGCTTCCCTCCTTGACTTTGCTTGGCAGAAGTTCGCAAAAGGGGAATCACGTGACCCTGGGACCCTGCGACCATCGTAAATGTGAGTCAGTTGCTAAATGTCTGAATTTTGCTCATGTGACCCTGGGATGCAGCAACGGTCGTAAATGTGAAAAATGGTCATAAGTCACTTCTTTTTAATGCTGTTGTAACGTTGAACAGTCACTAAATGAACTGTTGTAAGTTGAGGATGATCTGTACTTGCTAAACGAGGACTACCTTCCTATGCTTTTAGGAGTATTTCTAAAGCAGGGGTCCCCATCCCCCGGTCCATGGACCGGTACCGGGCCGCAGCATGCCAGCAACCGGTCTGCACAAACAAGCAAAGGCCCATCTGCAGTATGTAGGCAGCACACAAAACCACACACCCTCCGGTCTGTGGAAAAAGCTCTCTCCAGCGAACTGGTCCCTGGTGCCCAAAAGGTTGGGGACCTCTGTTCTAAAGTGAAATTTCCAGGGAACGATGTATTTTCTTTTACCTAGTTACTTCAGAGAGCACCAAGGACCCCTCATTTTGATTTCTTGTCATGCTTTGCAAGGCAACGACGGAGTTCCCAAAGGATGCCCCCCTCCCAAAAGTTCACCCGGGTCTGTCACAACCTCCCCTGCTCACCTCTTGGGTCCCTGCAAGCTGCGACATCCGGATCAGAGTCAGAACAGGGGTTCCTTGAAATGTCTCTAAACGATAATCCAAGCAGCAGCGTCGATTCAGAAAACCTGAACGGGTCTCAGATGATTCCTGCATAAAATACACGAAACAATTCAAGCTGTGCATGCGTTCTTAATTTTGGAGTGGGAGGAGCGTATAAAATAGTTTTAAAAAAACTTTAAAGCTGGGGGGAGGGAGGCTATTTTTTTTTTATGAGATTTTTGTGCTGCCCATCTTGTCTAACAGCATCTTACGAATGAAATATTGTATTTTCTGAATGTTTATTTTTGATAGCAATAAGTCTGTCTGGGTGTGTATGTATACACACAGAGAGTCCTCAACTTACAACAGTCCATTTAGTGACTGTTTGAAGTTACAACGGCACTGAAAGTGACTTATGACCATTTTGCATACTTACAACCACTGTAGCATCCCCGTGGATCCAAATTTGGGTCCTTGGCAACTGACTTGATATTTATGACGGTTGCAGTGTCCTAGTCATGTGATCACCTCTCGGTACCTTATGACAAGCACGGTCAACGGGGAAGCCAATTTCACTTAACAACCATATTACTAAAGAACTGCAGTGATTCACTGTGGCAAGCAAGGTTGTAAAATGGACAAAATTCACTTAACAAATGTGTTGCTTAGCAACAGAAATTTTGGGCTGAATTGTGGTAAGTCAAGTAGTACCAGTATCTGTGCATGTGTGTATATATGTGTCTGTGTGTGTTTATATATATATATATGTGTGTGTGTGTGTGTGTGTGTGTATTTGTGTATGTGTGTGCATATGTATATATATAAAGCATTGATGAACTTACATGAATTCTGTTCTTTTTATTTCTGAATTTCAGTGGCTTTTGCACATTTTTAAAATTCTATTTTTAGTCAGCATCATTTCCTATTCAAGCAAGCGACTGATCTTCCTATATTTAGTCGCATCTAAGGTGGGCCAAGATATGCTCAGGGCGCATGCGCTCCCAGCGCTCTCTCGTTTCTCCGCTTTGTTTCGCCGTTCCCCACGTCGCGCACGCGCCCCGTCCGCCTCTTCCCCATTAGGCCGCGTAAGCAAGGACGCGCATGCGCAGTGATCCCTCACCAGGCCAGCTCTGCGCGTGCGTAGAGAGAGAAGATCACCCGCCATTTTATGCATGCCGGGAGCGCTCGCGCGCCCCGCATAGACGTTTTATCTTTTTTTTTCCGGAAATTTGTTTTTAATAGTTTTGGGAGTGAATTCGTTATTTTTGCGAGCCAAAGTTCCGCCCGAGAAGCCGCTTGTTTTTTTTTTTTTTTCTCCACAGTCTTCCCTCATGGCGGCCGAGAATCAGGCCGGGCTCGCCGCAGAAGCGACGGTTTCCCTCAGCGGTGGCGGCTCGGAAAGCTTGGGAGACGGCGTGGCCCGGCGGCGCCTGAGCGACCTGCGGGTGATCGATTTGCGGGCCGAGCTGAAGCAGCGCAACCTGGACAGCGGAGGCAACAAGAGCGTCCTTCTCGAGCGGCTCCGGAAGGTAAGAAGAGCGCTGAGCCTTCTTGGAAGGGCTGGCGGGGCTGAAGGGGTTAAATCCACTGCGCATGCGCCCCGGCGCAACGTTCATCTCTGGCTCGGTTGCGGAATGTAGACTCTATAAACCAAAGAGTCGCCTTCGGAACTGGACGTTCAGGGACTCCTGCGAAATTCGTGGCTACTGCTTGAATCTTCATCAACGCTGGGTCTGGTTTTAAGAATTGGTGGCTGGTCCGTCACTAAATGTTTTTGAGAATGGACAACCATTGAACAGAATAACAGTTGGAAGCGACCTTGGAGGTCTTCTATCTAGTCCAGGGGATTCTTCAAACGTGGCCCTTTTATGACTTGTGGACTTCAACTCCCAGAATTCCTCAGCCAGCGGTGCCTGGCTGAGGAATTCTGGGAGTTGAAGTCCAGAAGTCATAAAAGGGCCAAGTTTGGAGACCCCTGATCTAGTCCAACTCCCTGCTCAGGTAGGAAGCCCCGTACCATTCCAGACAAACGGTTGTCCAGTCTCTTTTTAAAAACCTCCAGTGCTGGAGCATTCACAACTTCTGGAGTCAAATTGTTGCACTGATTAATTGTTCTTCACGGTCAGGAAATGTATCTGAAATGATATATAGGCCAGTGGTGGCGAACCTATGGCACGGGTGCCAGAGGTGGCACTCAGAGCCCTCTCTGTGGGCACGCACGCCATCACCCCAGTCCTAGGCCTTCAGCTGGGTTTTATAAAACCTTTTCACTTTAGGCCTCCGCCGCTGTGTACAAAAAAAAAGGTTCAATCAATCAGTCAATTTCAACTTCTCATGGGGAAAAAAAAAGATCTTGCAGGGTTGGAATTGATTGATTGAACTTTTTAGTCCCACCCAGTCTGCTGTTACCACTGCAGCCACGCCCACCCAATGGGCCACACCCACCTGGCACCCGATGATGCATAAGTGGGTTTTGGGTTGTAGTTTGGGCACTCGGTCTCTAAAAGGTTCGCCATCACTGGTATAGGGTCTCCTGCTTGAGCAAGGGGTTGGACCACTAGAAGATCTCCAAGGTCCCTTCCAACTCTCTTATCCTGATAACTAAGGGAGTTATATAAAACTCTCCCAACCCATTATGGCTTCGGGGAGGGAAAAGTTCAAATCCAGCTGGATGCCGGAGTCCACGTAATTTTCTTAACAAGAGTACAGGACAGGAGAGGTTTGATATTGCTTTCTTCCTCCTGTTTTTTTTTTCTTCTGGTTTTCCATTCTAATTGACAGTGTCAGCGCTGCTAACATCCGATGTTTTTGCATTGACAACAAAGGAAAATGTAGCCATCTTTTTCCTTTCGCTTTCAGAGTTAGATGATGCTGGGAGGGGGGATGTGGATGAGAGTCTAGCTAGACATAACAACACTAAACTCAGTGGGAGAATCAAGGTTGTTGTAACCAGAGCTGATAATGAATTGGCCGGGCTGGAGAACTGGAGAGGAAGCCCAGTGCTTCAAGCTAATTGGGGAATGTGATTTATGACTGTCAATTGGAGGAGGGAATTGTGCTTTGATACTAGGTGCCCAGGGGAGGGGAATTCAGTTTTTGGCTTCGATTATGTAGTGCCGGTATTATGCTACTCGAATAAAAGATCCTTTAAGGTAAATAATGCCTCGAAGTTCTTGTGAAGAATTTCATCTGTCGGACCCCTGACAGACAGCTTTGTGCTTTCCTGATGGTCTCCTATCCAAGCACCAAGAAGATTGATCCTACTTAGCTTTCGGTGGGGAGAACTCAACTAAGGTCTGCCCCTGCTGCAGCTAAAGTGGATGTATTCACCCAACATTTTGTGAAGAAAGTAAGGAAGTCATATTATGGCAGGGGTATCCAACCTTGGCAGCTGTAAGACTTATGGACTTCAACTCCCAAAATTCCCAGCCAGTCATATCACCCACTAACGATTAATAGAGGAGTGTCCAATCTTGGCAATTTTAAGACCTAAAATTACCAAGGTTAGACCCTCATATTAATGATTAGTGGGTGATATCAATCTGAATGGAGCCGGAAGGGACCTTGGAGGTCTTCTAATTGAACCCCCTATCCCATTCCAGACAACTGTTGTCCAGATTGCGGGCTCAAACTTTTCCATCTGTAATAAAAGGTTAGAATATTTAGGGCTCTAGCTTGGATAGAAGGAGGAAAATGATTGAAGTGTATAAAATTATGCCAAGGATTGGGAAAAGGTTTAACCAAGACTCATTTGTACAATTTATCTGTGGAATTTATTATTGTGAATTATGATGATAGCTACTCACAGAATATGGCTTGAAAAGGGGATTGGATACATCTTTGGACGAGGGGGACAGTCTATCATCATATTTGTCTTCAAGGTTCAGTATTACCTCTGGGCTGAGCGTGTGTCTCTATGCCAGTTGCAGAGCAGCCAAAGGGAAATAGGGAAGTGTCTCCATTTGCTGCTTGCCTGGAGGCATCAGGTTATCTAACTCAAGGCTTTTCAACCAGTGGTACGGGTACCACCTGTGGTACATTGCCACCTGGCAGGTGGTACGCGACCATCCTAGAAAAGTGGTAGCGGGGGAGGGAATGAGCTGAACCGGTGGCAGCACCGCACAAGCCTGAGCGAGAGACGGCTGGAGCTGCAGGGCTGTCAGGGCTCAGCGGAAGCGCCAGGATCAGCGCCAGGCTCCAGCTGGAAAGCAGCACTGATCCTGGTGCTTCTGCTGAGCCCTGAAGAAGCGCCAATAAGCCGGAATGTTGCAGCATCTCCAGGGTCTTGTGATTTACATCCAGATGCTTGGCAACTGATTCATATTTATGACGGTCATAGTGTCCCAGGGTCATGTGAAGTGACCAAAACCTGCTGCAACCACCCAGCAGACGGGGGGGGGGGATAAAGACCAAACACCCCCCCCACCCCACCCCCGCTGCCAATCCCCAACAGAAATGCTCACAACAATGAAAACCTCGGACAGGAGGAAGAGCGCGGCCGGGTGGGCAGGCAGGGGTCTTGCTCGGCTGTGGCTTGGGGGGCACTTTTTTCAGTGCCATTGTAACTTCGAACTAAGCAAACTGTTGTAAGTCGAGGACTACCTGTACTTCATCACTTTTTTCCTTGTTTTTTTTTTTTGTCATCAAATTTTTGACACCTTGCTAGGCAACTGGTGGTACTCGGATGTTGCCATATCCTAAAAGTGGTACAATGGGTGGAAAGGTTGAAAAGCCCTGGACTAGCTTGAGGAAGAACAAGCTGGACTAAGATGTGTGTTGGCCTGATGCAGCCGAATTCTTCTTATCAATGTTTGGTGCTATACCTAATGTATGCTTGTTTGCCTCCCTGGGCAGAAGTGAGAGCTGCTTCTAGGAAGCAAATAAACAGAAATAGTCTGAGCCATGTTGGGTTAGGCCAGAAGTCCATCTTAGTCCAGCATTCTGTTCCGCAAGTCAACAACAGCTGTGCATGTCCCTCAGCTGATTGTGGAGGCAGAAAAAGTCATGCAGGTTTTTTCTCTAGGACCTTATAGAGGCCATCCTTTAGTGCCACTGCCTTCTTTCTGTCCATATGACGTGAGATAAAATTTCCCACTTTGGGCTTTATTCTGGATTTTTTAAAAAAGCACTTAAAAATGCCTCTGTATGAAACAGAGAGGTATACAATGCTTATGTTTGCTTCTAAGTACAGGCAATTGTCAACTTACAACCATTCATTTAGTGACTGTTCGAAGTCACAACAACACTGAAAAAAGTGACCTACGACCATTTTTCACACTTAACCACCGTTGCAGCATCCCTGTGGTTACGTGATCAAAATTCAGACGCTGGGCAACTGGCATGTATTTGCGACGGTTGCTGTGTCCTGGGGGGTCACGTGATCCCCTTTTGCAACCTTCTTTCCAAGCCAGAGTCAATGGAAGCCAGATTCGCATAACAAGTGTGTTGCTAACTTAACTGCAGTGATTCACTTAACAACTACTATGGCAAGAAAGGTCGCAAAATGGGGCAAAAAAAGCCTCTCCTGCTTCACAGCGTAAAATTTTGGGCTCAATGGTGGTCGTAAGTTGAGGACTACCTGTAATTCATTCAGGCTGCAGAAATGTCAAGGCGGCAAGTTCAAATAAACTGGCTTTCCTGCGATAAGTTAATCAATGACCGATGGAGGTTTGTGCTCCCAATTTTGTGTCCGTTTTCTGCTTCTCTTTTAATTAACGGTGCCAATAAATTTGTATAGCCATCTGTACAGTTTTCGGTGAGTTTTTGTTAGCCTAGAAAGGAAATTGCTTAAGAGCCAGATTTTTCCACGTGAAATATGATCTGCCTAGAGTGGCACACAGGGAATTACATGCCCGGCGTTTCAAATGCTCAGGAAGCTTTAGGTATTATATAACTTTAATATTCCCAATTATCATTTTAAGCCCGCTCATACTTGCAGGAGAAATGGGAGGAGCTTGCTTGCTCATTTGTTGGTGTCGGAAGCATCACAATTAAGGCATATTATACGACATAACATTTAAAATACAAAATACCAAGATTAAAACAGGTACAAGTTAAACAGATCTTGCCCAGTAAACTAGCAACGTTATTCTGTCACACTGCCATGAGGTCCTCCAGCGTGCACTCATCAGGACACACAGAGTCTTTGCCTGAAATTATTTGGTATAAGGTTTCCCAACCTTGGCAACTTTAACATGTGTGGACTTCTACTCCCAGAATTCCCCAGCCAGCTCTGGCTGGGGAATTCTGGGAGTTGAAGTCCACACGTTTCAAAATTACCAAGGTTGGGAAACCCTGATTTGGTAAGCTTGTAACAGAAAAATAGGGGCAGTTTTAGATATATGATCCAGTCCGCTATTGTTTCCATTAATACAGGTAGTCCTCGGCTTACAACAGTTCACTTAGTGACCGTTCGAAGTTACAGTGTCATTGAAAAAAGGGGCTTACGACCATTTTTCGCATTTGCAACCCTTGGCGCATCCCCATTATCACGTGATCAAAATTCAGACGCTTGGCAACTGACTCCTATTTATGACAGTTGCGGTGCCCTCGGCTCACATGATCCCCTTTTGTGACCTCCTTAAAAACCAAAGTCAATGGGAGAGCCAGATCACCGTGTTACGAACCTACCAACTGCAGTAACTCATTTAACTGCTGTGGCAAGAAAGGTCGTAAAGTGGGACAAAGCTCACTTAAAAAATGGTCTCGGCAACAGAAATGTTAGGCTCAATTGAGGTCGTGAGTCGAGGACTACCTTTATGTAGGTCCATCACCGGTAGACTCATATCCCAATGTTTTGATTCCTTGCCCTAATAAAGACCCAAAATATAGCTTGGGTGACATCTGAGCAATTGGCATTGAGCCTGAATGTGACAAGCCGCAAGGGGGCTGTGTTGCTTGGTGTCCTCATTAAAACAGCATCAAAAGTGGATGCAGCATTTCAAGTGTGGTCTTACTAAGGTTTTATACAGTGGTACTAATACTTCACGTGATTTTGATTCTGTGCCTCTGTTTATGCAACCAAGGATTGTATTCGCTTTTTTTGGCTGCTGCCACACACGGCTGGCTCATATTTCAGTGATCTAGGGCTCCAACGTCCCTCTCACAGTTGCTGTTTTTGAGCCAGGTTTTGCCCAATCTGTACTTGTACCTTTGGTTTTTCTTGCCTAAGTATAAAACCTTGCTTTTCTTCACATTAAATTTCATAATAATAATAATAATAATAATAATAATAATAATAATAATAATAATAATAATAATAATAATAATAATAGTAATAGTAACAGTAACAGTAACAGTAATAATAATAATAGTTGGAAGGGACCTTGGAGGTCATCTAATCCAACCCCTCTGCTCAGGCAGGAAACCCTATACCATTTCGGACAAAAGGCTGTCCAGTCTCTTCTTAAAAACTTCCAGTGTTGGAGCATTCACCACTTCTGGAGGTTAATTGTTCTAACTGTCAGGAAGTTTCTCCTTAGTTCTAGGTTGCTTCTCTCTTTGGTTAGTTTCCACCCGTTGCTTCTTGTCCTGCCTTCAGGCGCTTTGGAGAAGAGCTTGACTCCCTCTTCTTTGGGGCAGCCCCTGAGATATTGGAAGGCTGCTATCATGTCCCCCCTCGTCCTTCTCTTCGTTAAACTAGACATACCCAATTCCAGCAACTGTTCTTTATATGTTTTAGCCTCCAGACCTCTAATCATCTTTGTTGCTCTTCTCTGTACTCTTTCTAGAGTCTCAACATCTTTTTTACATCGTGGTGACCAAAACTGGATGCCGTATTCCAAGTGTGGCCTTACCAAGGCCTTGTAAAGTGGTATTAATACTTCACGTGATCTTGATTCTCTCCCTCTGTTAATGCAGCCTAACACTGTGTTGGCTTTTTTGGCAGCTGCAGCACACGGCTGGCTCCTATTTAAGTGATTGTCCACTAGGACTTTTGTTGTATAGGGCCCGTTGTTCAAGTCTGTCAAGATCATTTTGGATCCTGAGCTTGTCTTCTTGACAACACTATCTTATTATAAATTAAAAATTCCCACAATACTGTCTTATGCCCTAGGACAGGGGTGTCAAACTCGCAACATCACGTGACGTGTCGTGATGTATCGTGACTTTTTTTCCATTGCCGGCAATGGGCTGGGCGCGGTTTCGTTATGATGCATCCGGCCCGTGGGCCGGCAGTTTGACACCCCTGCCCTAGGATGTCAAATCACGTAGGGCTGCATTACTATTATCCTTCTCATCTTTCCTATCACCTTTAGCATCTTATGACTATCACTTTGCTGTTTGTATCATATGATTTATGTTGATTGCTTTTATTTAGTATCCTATGACTATCCCTGAGTGTTGTATCTTATGATTTATGATGATTGTATTTTATGATTATAATCATGATTTATCACTTGTTGCTTGTATGTACACTGAGAGCTTATGCACGGGAGACAAATTCCTTGGGTGTCCAATAAAGAGTTTCTATTCTATCCTATCCTATCCTATCCTATCCTATCCTATTCTATTCTATTCTATTCTATTCTATTCTGTTCTATTTTTCTGTTCTATTTTCTGTTCTATTCTGTATTCTATTCTATTCGATTCTGTTCTATATTGTATTCTTTATTCTATTTTCTGTATTCTATTTTCTATATTCTATTCTGCTCTATTCTAGTCTATTCTAGCCTAGTCTATTCCATTCCATTCTTAATGGCCGTCACGGATGGAACACTGATTATTATAACTTTTCCTGTGTGGTATTTTCTGCCAAATTCAATACTGCTCTGCTTTTCCAAGCTGACTTTGTCTCTTTCTAACAGGCTATTGAGGAAGAAGGAGGACACCCTGATGAGATTCCAGTGGAGTCAGAAATAATCCCCAAGAAAGTGCCAAAGAGAAGCAGCAAAGGTACACAAGAAAATAGATAAAGGTGAAGGGTTAAATTGCTTAATGGACATCACATTCCTGCTCTGCAAATGCTGAGATATTTGTTTTAAGACCTGGGTAGTCGAATGGCCTCTTAACATTGGCTGTGTTCAGGGAAATAACAGAAAGATTGAAAACTGCTTCTCTAGTTCAGTGTTTCTCAGCCTTTTTTATTCCGATAGTTTTTATTGATTTGTCAAAATATAAAATACAAAGAGAAATTAAAAAAAAAAATAAGAAAACTAGAAAAAAGGGGGAGGGAAAAGAAAAAAGATAGTGTGAGAAAAGAAGAGAAAAGAAAAAGGCACCAACTTCTGACTCTCTTTAGCACAGTAGAAGATAACAACATTACAATCACAACTTTTTGCTTTTACACAACGACCCTCCGGACCTTCTAGAAGAGCCTAAAGAGTTGGCTGTGCCACTTGGCCTGGGGCTTCAAAGGAGGAGCTTCATGTGAGAGGTGGCTTCTAGATTAATGTCAGATCCCACCTTCCCCCCCCTGCTCATCCCCTCCCCCTCGCTCCCTCTCCATCTTTTAGCTATCGTATTTTATACTTGGTATTTTATAATTTTGTGGCATTCTATTTATGTAGGGTTTTTTTTTCCCCTATTGTAAGCAGCCCATGGTTATCCTGTGATAAGATGGGCGGCCAATACATTTGATAGATAAATAGACAGACAGACAGATGTAGAGATACCGGTGGATGGATGGATGGATGGATAGATGATGGATCGGTTGGTAGGTGGATGGATGGATGGATGGATAGATGATGGATCGGTTGGTAGGTGGATGGATGGATGGATGGATGGATGGATAGATAGATAGATAGATAGATAGATAGATAGATAGATGGATAGATGGATAGATGGATGGATGGATGATAGGTAGATAGATGGGTAGATAGGTAGATGGATGGATGGATAGATAGGTAGGTAGGTAGATAGATAGGGAGGAAGAGAGACACAGAGACAGAGACAGAAATAGCACTTAGACTTACATACCGCTAATAGATAATAGATATGGAGGGAGGGAGGGGTGGGTGGGTGGGTGGGTAGGTGGGTGGGTAGGTAGGTAGGTAGGTAGGTAGGTAGGTAGGTAGATAGATAGATAGATAGATAGATAGATAGATAGATAGATAGATGATGGATAGATAGATAGAGAGAGAGAGAGACAGAGACAGAAATAGCACTTAGACTTAGATACCGCTAATAGATAATAGATATGGATGGATGGATGGATGGATGGATGGATGGATAGATAGATAGATGATAGATAGATGATAGATAGAGAGAGAGGAAGAGAGAGAGAGAGAGACAGAGACAGAAATAGCACTTAGACTTAGATACCGCTAATAGATAATATATATAGATGGATGGATGGATGGAGAGAGAGAGAGAGAGAGAGAGGGAGGAAGAGAGACTGAGACAGAAATAGCACTTAGACTTATATACTGCTAATAGATATAGATAGATGGATGGATAGATGGATGGATGGATGGATGGATGATAGGTAAGTAGGTAGTTAGATGGTAGGTAGGTAGGTAGGTAGAAATAAATAAATAAATAAATAGACAGACAGACAGACAGACAGATAGATAGATAGATAGATAGCCCTTAGAGTTATATACCACTCCATAGTGCTTTACAGAGTCAGCATATTGTCCCCAACAATCTGGGTCCTCATTTTACCGACCTCAGAAGAGTAGAAGGCTGAGTCAAACTTAAGTGGCCAGAATTTGCCTGCAATACTACTTTCTAAACACTGCACCGCCACGGCTCATAGATAGGTAGAAAGAAAGGAAGGGAAAAAGAAAGAAAAATGCACACATGTGTGTATTCTGTTCCTTTTAGGGCGGAGGCCTGAGGAAGAGGGAGTAGAGGACAATGGCCTTGAAGAGGAATCCGGAGATGGGCAGGTATGGCGAACGAACGACGGCCACCCAATGCCCCGTAAGACTTCTGTGTCGGAATTAATATCTCTGCTCGGAACCCCAGCAACTATTATATGTGGCTTTTTTTTTCTTTTTGCAGGAGGATATTGATGCAAGTTTGGATAACTTGCAGGATATTGACATGATGGATATTAGTGTGTTAGATGAAGCG
>NW_015390762.1:60059-95722 GCF_001527695.2 Protobothrops mucrosquamatus | reverse complement strand
GGGCATTGGGATGGGGTTTAGACAATGGACAATTAGTTTCACACTGAAACTTCAGATTCTGCCTGACTTTTCTGCAATCACTTTCCCTCAGTAAAAGATCCTTTTGAAATAATGCTTGTTTCAAGAATCATGGTTTCCTGAGAAGATAGCTGAGGCAGGACCTTACAATATGTCTAGTCTAGTGAAAAGAAGGACCAGGGGAGACATGATAGTAGTGTTCCAATATTTGAGGGGCTGCCACAAGGATGAGAGGGTCAAACTATTTTTCAAAGCACCAGAAGACAAGACAAGAAGCAATGGATGGAAATTAATCAAGGAGAGAAGCAACCTACAACTAAGGAGAAATTTCCTAACAGAACAATTAACCAGTGGAATGAAGTTGTGGGTGCCCCATCACTGGAGGCTTTTAAGAAGAGACTGGACAGCCATTTGTCTAGAATGGTAGAGGGTCTCCTGCTTGAGCAGGGAGTTGGACTAGATGCCCTCCAAAGTCCCTTCCAACTCTGTTATTCTATGTTCTCCCTATGTTCTAATGAATGAGTTAAATATATGTTTGCTTCCCTTTTTCCAATCTGTGATTTCAGAAAGACATTTACACTGATCTCAGCTGATTTCATCTAAGATCAAATGTGTGGCTTTAAATATGATCTTGTTTGTATTATTGTGAAACATTACAGATTTCCAAGACCAACTAAACAGAATGAACTATGTATAATTTATCTCCAAGAGCTGCATACAAGATGGAAGATACCATTATACCTACTCTCCTTGGTAATTAGTACCAAGCAGACCAGAGAAGGGAGCATTAAAGTATCAATGCCGATAAACATGTGTTTGGAGTTTTCATATTTTCCAGAGTGGCCGTAATATCATCCCAATAGAAGAGAATATTTGTAGCTCAGAGTTGGACTGTGGAGCCATGGGTGCTATCCGAGCTTGAGGTTTCATTCCTTAATGACATTTCATTACTCAACTAGGATCATCATTGGTGCAAGTAAGTGTGATGCTTGCTCCCTGTTAATATACTGCAGCTACTCTGCCAATTTTGGTGGAGGAGTAGTTTTCTCATTGGTGGTTCCTTATCTAGAGTATTGTTTTCTGCCTGAGTATTTGGTAATTAATCCCTTCCTATCAGGATTATCCCTGTGTTTCTGAGAATACCGTCTCAGATCTCAAAGTTCTATCATCAATAAGAATGAAATCCCTCTATAAACTATTCAAAGTTTGCTCACTTGACACTAGTTTAGATTAAGTATGACTGCGGAAGCTCATTCTCACAATGAAATGATCAAATTTTCTGATCACACCAGATTTATGGTATCAAAATAGAGTCTGTAAATCTACACAGATACAGTATAAATGTCTTATTCTTGGCTTCTTACTCAGACAAAATATAGGTCAATTTCCCCTGGTGATTTACACATCTTTTGACGTCACCCATCTGCTCTCAAGGTGATGTAAAATCTGTCTTTATTGATGGTAGGGTGATCCTAGAAGCTGCTGGGTGGAGCCCACATAGAGCTGCAGTGCAAAGTGAACTAACATAAGAAAGATTATTTCTGACAAATAGAAAAAGGATTAAAGCAGGGGTCCTCAACCCCTGGTCCATGGACCAGTACCAGGCCACGGCATGCCAGCAACTGGGCCACACAAACAAGCAGAGCCCCATCCATGAGATGCAGGCAACACACAATACCACGCACCCTATGGTCCGCGGAAAAACCTCTCTCCATGGAACCTGTCCCTGGTGCCCCAAAAGTTAGGGACCTCTGGATTAAAGGGTCACTTCCCACACCAGGGCTATGTGATTGCACTATTTCTCTGTAAACCTGTGGGGGTCCTCTAGATCTTCTGCAATGAAGCTCCTCAGCTATTATTCCACAGGAAATGCTGTAATGATTTGCAGCATTTGTTTTGAAATTGGAGGCAGGCATTTTCCATTGGCAGGAACTGTCATCTTGTCCTGCCTCTCAATTCCCAGGACTTCCCTTTCCCTTCTGAAATCAAAGCACTGCAGCACCTTTTGATCATTCTGAGGCTCTCTGAAGATCATTTGGTTCTTTCCCACAGAGGGGCCAGCCTGTTTTTTTTTCCCCATTAAAACAACACTATCCATGGGAAGGAGGGGCAGAAGGATGGATGGCTACTGGTCAACTGGGAGCAGAAAAGGGATGTTCTTTCCATGAATCTTCTTGATAGCAATTTTGTTGATATGTGCTAAATCGCAGAAGCAGATTTGGAAGTATAGAAAGGAAAAATTGTGGTTATCTAGAAATGCCCTCAAATAAACCATATTGGGAGAAAAAGAGATTTGGCATTTCTACTATAACGTTGGTTATCTCAAATAGAAAATGGAGAGCGCTTTAGATACTTGAAATTGACAGCATTACAAACACCCTAATCTATCTGAAAAGAGAGATACAAATTTTGAATAAAAATGTATACCTATATTGGCTGATACTATTTTATTTCTTAAAGTGAATGCTATTGAAGTAGAAAATGAGAGAATTAAATCTCACCCTAAATCAATGAAGCATTTAAAATTTTTTGTGAAAAAGTGTATCAGGCAAATATTCCATCAGTTGATGCCTTAGATAACTTTTTAGAAATCCAGAACAGGTCACCCATATAGAAATGTTGATGATGAAATCAAGAACTCATTAAAGTCTTGAAACCAGGAAAATCTCCCCGGGGCTATATGGGTTTTCAAGAGATTTCTATAAAGCTTTTAAAGAAGTGCTGACTCCTTACTTGAAAAAGCAATTTAACACTATTTGAAAAGCTGGGTAAAAGTATGGAGTTTCATGCTGTAATTTGACCAATTATTTTAAATCAAGATTTTTTAAAAAAGATTAATAACTTAAATTATCTCATATATATACCTATAGATCAGGTAGGTTTCAAAACAATATATTTAACTGATTCAATTTGTCATAGTAAATCTAAATATAAGTCTTTAATTATGGAATTTGTAGGAACAGAAAAGATGTTTGGTTGATTAGAGTGAATTTATTTATGGTAACTCCTTTGAGAATCAGAATTTGCAAATTGTCTTATATCATTTATTGAAATGATGTGTGTTTATTCTACCATAGTTGTTCACACTAATAGGCATAATACTAGAACAATATTAAGCACACAGAGAAAAGAAAAGACAGAGAGAGAATATTGAAGTTTTGCTCCAATGCTGTCCAATTATACTAATTCATCCAAGATAACAAATTTAGTTCCTGGGTCACAACTAGAACAGCAAACTTGAATATGAGCCAATGATCTTTCCCTTTACAAAAATAATGTCTTTAGTAAAAACAAAACATTTCCAACCTTCATAGGCAACCTTAATGGGATGGCGACAATGGAGGAAATGTTTAGTTCTTCCTTTTCTCTCTTGATTGTATTTCTAAATTATTCACATTTAAAGTATTTGCAATTTTAACAAGTTGAATAGTTAGAAATGTTTTCATTTTAAAGACTAGTTCCACTGCTGGTTCCAGTAATAAACCTCTTTCACTTAGAGAACTGCAAGATAAATTTTAACATGGACATAATAGTTTCCTATTGACTAAGTAAAGTGGAAATCAAAGCTTTCAATATTTTATATTTTATATTTATATTACTTCTATTATGAGCTTTTTCTTCTATAACTAAAACAACAGGAAATTCTCAGAGTCACTCTGAGAATACGTTGGGAGGTTCCTAAATTAGACAGAGATAGATAGATAGATAGATAGATAGATAGATAGATAGATAGATAGATAGATAGATAGATAGACAGACAGACAGACAGACAGACAGACAGACAGACAGACAGACAGACAGACAGACAGACAGATAGATAGATAGATAGAATTCCAAAGACACAGATTTTCAGAGCTAAAAGTCTATCACAATGAGTGCATCAATAGAAAAGATATTTTCTATTGATTTTTCTACTTTACAGAAACCTAATTGACTGCATATGGTTCAAAGTCAAATGTAAAGCTGATCTGGAATAGCTTTTTAATGTATTTCCCACAACAACTGATAGTATATCTGGGCATTTTTTTCCATGTAAATCTGCTCAAATGAGAGAAGCAACTTTAAATGTATCATTAACGGTATTTATATCCCATTGAAACTCCATATCATTAATAAATAGCTATCTCCTAATTGCATAGAGAGGTCAAAGTTCATTGAAACATGTTGATTGAAAAGCCAAATGTGATATACTTTGAGAACCAGCTATTGTGTTTTATTTTTCAAATGCTCAAACCAATTACTATATGTTTCTGTAATGCACTTCCTACATTATCTACCTTTAAAAATAATAATGCTGGATTCTACACAAATAATTTATTCAAAGATCACTAGCAGGAGTTTAGAAATCATAACATATTGAAACAACTTTGTTATGTAGTGAAATAAGGGAAATTTTCGTTACCCAAAGTCTGAAAATTATAAATATCAACGGTTAAATTGGAATATTGACAAGAAATTAAAAATTGACTAAAAATCAATAACAGGATATGGATTGTTTATGAAAATTGAATGTAATTAAGATATGTATAAGCTAAAAAATTATTGATAAATGTAATAATTATGTCCTTATTGAATTGATATAATTAGCAGTGTACCAACCTGAACATGAGACAATAATTATTAAGGGAAAAAGAGAAGAAATATTTGATGTTGTAGCTTGAGATTTGTACTAAGATTTTGTTACTGAGCTATTGATTAAGCCAGTCACCACATTGCTTTTTAAATATTCAAATGTAAAATTGGAAAATTAATAAAATATTATTTAAAAAAATAGTACATTAACGAAAATAATGCAAGTGACAAAGGTTAACATGGGGAGAGCCCTGGATCCTGTGAGAGTCCTCATATTGGAATAATCACAGGTTCAAGTACTCCTTCCCCATAATTACCAGCTGGATTCTTCCTACCCTTAATGTACCATGGGTTTTATGACATTGGGCAATATCATCACCTTACTCTTCTTTGCAAACATCTCAGGGTAAAAGAAAAAAGAAAAGGGTCTAATTTCACAATTGCAATATCAATTTGTTTCAGGTAAACAAGGCTTGAAACCAAGGTTATTGCTAATTAGTTAGTGCTAATTTTACATTTATTATCAGTTTACAGTAACAGAAACTTGTAAGTCTGAAAATGTCCCTCCCTCCTCATTTCTTGGCTTGTAAGAACCAGGGAGTGTCAAGTCTGAGTCATTTTCTTAGATTACATTTCTGCCTCAGACTCAAGTTTCTTTTATCTGACCAATGTCTTGCTGCAGCTCTTCCTCTTATTCCTCAAGGTTATTCCTACTGTCCGTTATCCAGCTGCCATCTTGGTTTTTTAGCTAATCACTGTCCGTGGACACCCGTAGCTTTTCCCTTGGAAAATCAACATTCTCACAGCAGCAAGAATAGCATACGCACAGTTCTGGAAAAATGAGAATATACCATCAGAGGAAGAAGTGATAAGAAAAATCCTGGACTGTGCTGAGATGACAAATTAACAAAAGAGATAAAAGAAAAGGAAGACACAGAGTACTATCTAATATGAAACAAGTGGTATGACTGGTTGGAGACTAGAAATAATAGAGGAGAATAAAGGTGGAAAGGTCAAAGATGGAAAATGTGTGTATAATAAAAACAACGGGACAACAAGGACAAATATTCTAAAGAAGAATAAGGGGGGGAAATGTAAATAATAGAAGATTACTGTTACAAAATTGCTGTTAAAAAGGGAGGAGTATATGCTGTGTGTGTATGTGTGTTATGTTTTGTTTTGTTTTATAGGTTTAAAAAATAAAAAAATTATTAAAAAAGTAAAAGAAAAATCAACATTCTCAATGCAAGTATGGAGGTTCAAATGAGCAGATGGGCTCCCCTCCCAGTTCTTGCTCTCTCCAGGTACCTTCTTTTAATTTTAACACAAAATTATTTTCCCCCACAAATAACTGCGAAGATGCTACTCTAAGTTATTCTAACATATCCTAACATATCATCATTCCATACAGTTTTGAAGACCCTATTTTGTTAATACAAAAAAAATAATAATAATCTCAAACCCTCTAGTTTAAGAAAGCAATATAACAATAACAGAGGCAACTTTCTTTTCCAGGTGCCTGAACAGCTGACAGTGGAGATAAACCATTTGTGTTTTAAAATCCAGGGATAATTGAAAATGACCACTTTGTTGCTCTTGTCCTTGAAGAGAGCAGCAAGCAAGTGTGAGAGGATCTGGTGACTCATTTGAATGCTCTTGATAACAGATGGATAGAAACTCACAGCAGGAACCTTGCTGGATTATCTTCCTTGTCCCCCACCCAGAGGGTCAAATCCCTTAGCCTCTGGCAGGTAAAAACTGTACAGTGTCAACATTAAAGTGAGCTATCAGTTACTTGTGTGAAATAAGGACAATTTTGTCTTTAGAAATTGACTCTGTTTCTTAGGTTAGCCCAGTGGTTCTCAACCTTTTTAATGCCGTGACCCCCAACCGGTCGTAAGTCGAGGACTAAACTGGTCGTAAGTCGAGGACTAAACCGGTCGTAAGTCGAGGACTAAACCGGTCGTAAGTCGAGGACTACCCAACCGGTCGTAAGTCGAGGACTTTCCCTGCCCGGGAGCGCCGCACATGCGTGGTTCTGCCCCCTGCACCGGCCGAGGCATAGCTGGCAAACGGCAGAGATGGAGGAGGCTGACCACCAGCTGGCCCAGCCCGAGGGAGGTAAGGCACCCGCCGGAAAAGGGGAAAAAAATGGCGGACAGCCTTGCTTGACGACCCCCATGAAATGGTCGATCGACCCCAAATGGGGTCGCGACCCATAGGTTGAGAACCGCTGGGTTAGCCCATGGTTACATTTCAGTAAGAAATAGGGCTCTCTCAGGTGACCTAATACATCTTGTAGATTTTGGCACACGTTTCCCCCCCCCCCCGCGCGACATCAGTTGACGTAGACCCCAAGCTGTATACAACTGGTGTGTATCTTTTGAACTTGAAATGAAATCCTTGTGCTCCTAGATTTTTATTCTGAACATATAATAAAACATGCTATGTTTTTTGGCTGAGAATAGACAATCGTTAGAAATGGAAGTATTATTATAACTAGAAAGATAGGATTTGTAACTAGAATATTATATTTTGGTATGAGAAGGGAAATATGAAAATGCTAACAGGGTTTGACTAAGGGAAGCTTTTGGCTACCCAAATATATCTTATTATGAGAAATTATAAGCGATAGAGCAGGGGTCTTCAAACTTGGCCCTTTTATGATTTGTGGACCAACTCCCAGAATTCCTCAGCCAGCGTGCCTGGCTGAGGAATTCTGGGAGTTGAAGTCCACAAGTCATAAAAGGGCCAAGTTTGAAGACCCCTGCAATAGAGACATCTTGAACACTGATGGGAAATTAATTTTTTTTTTAAAAAAGTGGGCAAAACAGGATATTAATTGAACAAATGGATATTAAGCGCAAATACAATTAAGCTATATTTTGGTTAGAAAAGATATTTTAAACTGACATTATTGATATTATTAGAAAAATGTAACAAAGATATTGATATTCAATTTTATATGTATTAACAACAATAAGAATTGTATTTGCCTAGTATGTGAAAATGTGTACTACTGGAAGAAGAGCGGAAGCATTGGATGGTATAATATTGGGCCTAGACTGAAGAAGTTAATATGTACTACTGAATTACTAATGGACCCAGACAACACGTTGTTTATTATTACGATTGTAAAACTAGAAAATAAAATATTTATATATAAAAAACATGCTATGTTTTTTAACCTCAGAACAAATAAAGTACTTGTTTCTACAAGTATCCTGGTAAAACATGTAGCAAGAGATGAAAGATCATATTCCCACAAATCATACATTTGTTATTTAAATCTATTAGTGGTAGAAGGCCACCTGAAAAAGTATAAAGCAATTCAAGTCACTTGACCTGAGGAAAATCCAAGGTGTTTTTGAACAACATCTCAAACAATTCTGAATATTTTTGCCACATTATTTCCATGCAATAGATTTTAGCTACATATTTATACACCACCATTATATTAGACTCATTCATATCCTACAATTCAGAATGAGAAATAAAAAAAATTGGCATCTGATGATGGCTGTTTCAATGGTTTTCTGACACAAGTTTGAAAGTCTTGAACATAGCTTTATTTTTAAATGTAATCTCTAGCCTAAATGCCACCATCATACAGAAAATAGAGTAGGCACTACCAATGGGAACTTTTTGGTTAGGCTTAATAATGGTCAGGATGTTTATCAGAGTAGTAATCAGGGAATACCTCTCTCTGCATATTGTTATCCTAAAATAATTATCCACTATCATTTCTATTAATTAGAATAAAATGTTCTTCACCTACTGATGTGCTTCAAGCCACAGTTTGGCTCTTAGATACCAGAAGCAGCTAGCCATGAATAAAGAATTTTAGTACCTCCATAATGACTATACATAAGATTTAACAATCATAAAATGAGAGCTTCCTACCTAGCTAGAACCTAAATTTAGAGTGAATTGCTAATGAAATACCTACTGAAAGACAAGCTGCCCTTTATTTAGGAGCTGTTACATTCCTAAGGCTAGTTGACTGCATGGTGTGTGATGTGGGTAATAAAATGTATCCTGCTTAATTCAAGAAGACTAATATCCTTGTCATCTGCCAGCAATATTCATCCATGGCTGTTGTGTTATGACTAATAATTAGATCTATTTATTGTCTGCTCTAGAGGAAGAGCGCCAAGTTTCTCACAATATGGTATTAAATGCAGCATGGTCAATGATGCAAAAGAAAAAGTTGACTAAAGAGGCCATTAATTACTATTTTAAGCCATTCACTTAAAACCTTTAAGGGGACAGTTCAAATGCACCCCAACTGATTATTGAACTATCAACACAAGGCACCCTAAGCTAAGTAACAGAGCTGGATTTTGTAGTGCTACTTGGACAAATCATGGCATAGTAGTTCATGCGGTTAGTATGGGTGCAGTCTTTTGTCCATCCATATTTCTCTCATATGTTTCATATATCCCCTCTCATTAGGTCTACTGTTGTAGCATTTTATCAATTCCAGGTGTGTTTTTTCTCAGCCATGTATGGTTTGTGATGATACAATATAATATTAATGCAGTGCTTACATTTATATCAGATATATACATCCATTTCTTCACGGTATAATAACATACATCACACTTGCAACGATGCAGTCTCTCACATGGACACATGAAAATGGATACTTGGAAATCAACATCGAAGAAAAACATAATCTTGGGTATTCAGAGAAAGAGAGTTGAGCTTAGACTTCATTGCTATTCAGACAAAAAGTTCTGCAAACCAAACTATCCATTTAAGGAGATGGCCCATTAATCAAACTCAAAGAAGGAATCAGCTATTAAAAATATTCTCTATTGTCGGAAAGGAGTGTGCTCTATTGTTAAATAAACAGAAATGAGGGCTCACATGACAACTCTATTGTAAAATGATCTGTGTAAATTTTCATATAAAAGAATATAGTTTTTTAAAAAATCTATCTCTTGAGAATTCCAGTTTGGACTAAAGTGGATAAGTAAGGACTTGTTTAGATAGGAGTTAATGTAGCCAATGATCTCAGCTTCCCTCTTACACTTTCCTTTCTGAGGGGCTCTATTGCTTTCAACCACTGGCCCCTCTGGCCAACACCCCCCCACACACATACTTTTTTCCCCCAATAAATGTGGCTACACGGGGCTGCAAGTTGGACAAATGCCAAGTCCCACTCTAACATTTTTCTATGCAGAAGTCAGGATGTCTTCCAATTCTCCATCTATGTAAGCAGGGATTTTACACTAAAGTAGACATTTAATACTAAGTATGTATATGCCTAATTCTTTCAAACCTCTATGCAAAGCTTCATGAGTGCACTTTAAATCCAATCGCTTGAGCTTTATGAAATGTTTAACTATTACACTGCCAATTAAATTCCCATTAGTTTGCTCCACTTACTTGGATTGTATGCTCATGCTGTTCAAAATAATAATAATAAAAAATTGGTATTAAATAATCACTCAACTTTTTTTATGATTCCTTTTTCTTCTTGCTTTCCTTGGTGCACGTTCATCCTATGCCACAAAGATGTTTCTTTTCATTTGATAACATCTTCCTCTGTATTCACACAGTCTCTCTTGAAGACTTACTGGCTCTTTTATGACTCCTCAGGTTTGACTCTCAATTGGCTGAGTTACTCTGACATCATAGTTTCAATTTGACCTCATAAAGGTCATTTAATGATTGGCAGGTGCAGCTATTTTATCTAAAATTCCAGATCAGAACTACTATAAAGACATTTTCTATACTCATTTGCTCTCTTTGGAATGCCGTGTATATTATTTACCTCTTCTCTTTCAAGCTGCCTGTCACACAGGCAGACAGAAACATTCCTATGCCCAGGCATGCCAAGATGATGGAATGTTTGCCGCTGTCTACATCTAACACTACTATTCTATTTAACCCTGCAAGTGAACTTCAAAAGCCTGCCAAATCAGAGTTGTGGCAGATGAGGTATGAAATAAAGAGAGATAACTTAAGGTGGACGTTGAGTGATGTTCAGCATGGAAATGTCCTTTACAAATCATACATTTCAAATTCAGGTGGGCCTGTTCTGCAAGATAAATGGGCCCTGCCTCTCTTTAGCAAGCAGCATAAATATTGTTAGTAGAAAAGCATTCCTTTTTCCTTTGCCGCAACTACAGCTTCATCCAGTTGGTTCAGTCTAATTCTCATTTGTATTCTGCATGCTTGCATGCTAACATAGAAGCATCAACATGAAGTAGATAGAACTTTTATTTCTGAAAGAAACTTGGGGAATGCACCTAAGCTTTCCTTAGGACTAATGGAGTGAGGAGTCAAATGACCCTGAAACACCTTTAGTGCATAACTGCAGGTTAAGGAAATGATTTTCATCCAGAGTCTCTCTTGAATTATTGCAGTATTTAGTACAGAAGAGGCACAGTTATCATCAGCTTCTCCTGCTAACTGAAATGAATTGATCAGTTTATCTATGCACAGAGCTTCATATGGAAACTCATTTCATGAATATGAAGAAAAACACAGTAACAACTACTTTAAAAAGAAATGTGTTCAGCATGGAGCTGGCAATCATTCAAGCCATTTTACTTTAAAATCTCCTAAAGAATCCTAAATGTACTCCCAATAACATTGACTGTTTGTTATCTGATAGATCCAAGAATCTTTTTGCCTTCAAAAGCATCATCAAGACAGAAGTGAAAGAAGAAAAAAGAGAAAATGGGGTGGGGGAGAGCATTAGAAAAGGGAAAAAGTAAAATCATGAGAGAAGTAAAGTCAAGAAGAAGATTTTTTAAAAAAAACCGCCATTAAAATGAACATTTTACCTAAGTTTCTTTTTCTATTCCAGATGATACCTATTTTAAAAAATGAACTTAACCTGAAAGAATGGCAGAGAGACTTGAATCGTTTTATCTGGGAAGGCAAGAAAGCTAGGGTTAAATTTAAGATTATTCAAGATGTTAGAGAACGTGGAGGACTTAAAGCTCCAAATTTGATACTTTACTATGACTCTTGTGCATTAACATGGATGTCGGATTGGATTAACCTGTTTAACAAGAGGATATTGAATTTGGAAGGATGGGACTTGTACTTTGGGTGGCATGCCTATCTTTTTATGCAGAAAAAGATTGATAAAACTTTTAGAAATCATATAATAAGGGCTGCATTGTTAAGAGTTTGGCAAAAGTATTTTTCTAAGTTTGATGTTCAACTTCCAATTTGGGTGATACCATCACATATTTTTTTGACTATACCAAGATTTGTGATTATGGAGGCGCCATCTTATAAAGATTTGTTATATTTGAGTGGTAGTGGTGAATGGTGCCTCAAATCAATAGAAGTTCTGAGACNTTAAGAATTTCTGCTAAAGAATACAAACTTAAAGCTTTTGCGGATGATTTAGTTTTTACATTGTCTCAACCAACTGAGTCACTGGAATCTTTGTTGCAAGTGCTGCATCAATATGGCAAGGTGGCTGGATTTAGAATTAATGTTAACAAGACTAAAATTCTCACAAAGAACATGATGGCCAAAGACAAAAGTCAACTTATGCAAATATCAGGTTTTGAAGTGGTTAGTAAAGTTAAGTATCTGGGAATTTTCTTGTCCTCCTCTAACATGAAACTTTACCAGAATAATTATGAAAAATTGTGGAGATCAGTACAAAAAGACTTATCAATGTGGAAAAAACTTCATTTTTCTTTGCTGGGTCGTATTTTGGCCATTAAAATGAACATTTTACCTAAGTTTCTTTTTCTATTCCAGATGATACCTATTTTAAAAAATGAACTTAACCTGAAAGAATGGCAGAGAGACTTGAATCGTTTTATCTGGGAAGGCAAGAAAGCTAGGGTTAAATTTAAGATTATTCAAGATGTTAGAGAACGTGGAGGACTTAAAGCTCCAAATTTGATACTTTACTATGACTCTTGTGCATTAACATGGATGTCGGATTGGAGTAACCTGTCTAACAAGAGGATATTGAATTTGGAAGGATGGGACTTGTACTTTGGGTGGCATGCCTATCTTTTTATGCAGAAAAAGATTGATAAAACTTTTAGAAATCACATAATAAGAGCTGCATTGTTAAGAGTTTGGCAAAAGTATTTTTCTAAGTTTGATGTTCAACTTCCAATTTGGGTGATACCATCACATATTTTTTTGACTATACCAAGATTTGTGATTACGGAGGCGCCATCTTATAAAGATTTGTTATATTTGAGTGGTAGTGGTGAATGGTGCCTCAAATCAATAGAAGTTTTGAGACAGAAATATCCAGACTTTTCTTGGCTTGTGTATAGACAAACTCAAGAGAGATGGCGAATCGATAAAAAAACTGCTTTTTTTATGGAAAATGGGAATTTTTTGAAACAAGTAAGGGATGATGCTAAAGGACATATTAAAAGGATATATAATGTTTTACTAGAACTGGATTCAGAAACTGAGCTAGTTAAAGATTGCATGATTAAATGGGCTCAAAATATAGGTGAAATAATACCTATGGATACCTGGGAGTTGATATGGGTGAGAAATGTGAAGTTTACGCAAGCTCAAAATCTACGTGAGAATTTCTATAAAATGTTTTATAGATGGCACATGGATCCTGCAACTATGTCTCGCATTTATGAGAATTATGAATCCAAGTGCTGGAGGTGTGGACAACAGGATGCAACTTTTTTTCATATGTGGTGGACTTGCAAGGTTATTAAGGCTTTTTGGATAAAATTGTGGTGGAACTTACAGCAAATTTTTAAAAGAAGAATTTTCTTCTTGCCTCAGTTGTTTCTCCTGGGTATCACACAAAGTTTGGATATAAAAGAAACAAATTTGATGTTGTATTGCTTAACTGCTGCCCGTTTGCTGATAGCTCAAAATTGGAAGAGTAAAGTTTTACCTACAATGGAGGACTGGAGATTGAAGGTTTCGCATCTTGCTGAAATGGCAAAAATTTCGGCTTATTTGAAGAATCATTCAAATGAACAATTTTTATTAATATGGAGAAGATGGATTGTTTATATTCAAAAAAAGCATAGAATGGTGGAATATAATTTAGGCTTTTAGATAATTTGTTTTTATATATATATATATATATTTCACCTACTTATGTAGAATATTATTTAGTGGAGTTAGGGATATTATTAGTAGTTTACTTTTAGTTGAATAGTATCCTGGGATAAGGTTTGGGAAGTCCGGGGGGTGGGGGGTGGGGAATGGGGATTTTTATATTGTGATGTACTTGTGATGTATTTCTTTTTATGATAAAAATAATAAAAGTTAAATTTGGAAAAAAAAAAAAAAAAAAAGATTTAAAAAAAACCAACTGGGAAGATCCTTTGCTTAATCCCTCATCATTTAAACCCAACTAAGAATATAAAATAAAGGTGGATAGGGAAATGATTCAGATGCCTGTTGCCTGTTTCTACAATTTAATAATAACTCCTATCAGCCTGATGTTCCTTTTTTTAACCACCACTGTGATGTTCACTTCAAGGTCAAGTAAAGCTATGGAAAGAGTCATCCTTTTATTTATGTCTGGAACAGAAAATGGTGTCCTTTAAGTGGTTGAGCCACAGTCTGGTAGACAAGGACCAAATCCCAAATAAAGGATCAATAAAAATAAAGAATTCAATTAAGATTTAAGCTTTAAGATAAGGCATAAGTGTTTTAGTTTCCTAAATTGTAAACACAACTGGACTATGGGAAAAAGCAAAAGGCACAAATAAGAAAAGTTTGCAAATATTATAGCTAGAACTGGATGGTTGAAAAGAGTTTATTGGAAGAGTTATGTTATAGAACATGTAAACATTTTGTAGTTACCCTATGTACACATTAGGAATAGCTTTGCTGAGCACTGCATTGTATGTCTACATGTGTGTATATACATACACACACACACACACACACACACATACTAAGTCATTACTGTAAAGAGACAGGAATTACTGTAAAAGGACCTGGACAAGATTTTATGAATGTGTGACATTGAATATGCTGTTGTTGTTGTTAGTTGCGAAGTCATGTCTGACCCATCACGGCCCCATGGACAACGTTCCTCCAGGCCTTCCTGTCCTCTACCATCTTCTGGAGTCCTTTTAAGCTCACGCCTACTGCTTCTCCATCCAGCCACCTCATTCTCTGTCGTCCTCTTCTTCTATTGCCCTCAATCTTTCCCAGCATCAGGCTCTTTTCCAGTGAGTCCTTCTTTCTCATTAGGTGGCCAAAGTATTTGAGAATATGCTGTAACTTTTGGTAAATAGTGTATAAAATCCACTAGAGGAGATTGGGGGATTACATAGGCTTTGAGCAAAATCTCCCTCTGTCACGTTTTCTACAGAATAATGTTTGCTTTTATAATCTCTACCTAGGTGTGTTCAGCTTGGGTGAAGGGCACGCCAGTCAATGGACTCCACATTGAGCTGGGACAGCAAATTCATGAGCAGTCTCATCCAATAAGAGCAAGGGGTGTGTGTGTGCTTATATAGACATTCACCATAAGCTAGAGCAGTGTTTCTCAGCCTTGACAACTAAGAGGTATGGATGTCAACTTCTAGAATTCCCCAGCTAGCTAAAGTTGCCAAGGCTGAGAAACACTGATATAAGGGTTACAGATCTACTCTCTATATAATATGTATATTATTTTTCATATACGTCAAGAATTCTTATTTTTTTATCCTTTTGTTCCTAGAACTCCACAAAGTTTCAAGTCCTTTCTGGCAAACAGAACTGTAACGAGCATTGATAATCCACAGGATGAAAGGTTTCAAACCTTCTTTCTCAGAAGCCCACAATCAATTCCATTTCCTATGTTGGCATGGGACTTGGTACTCTCTGCTGTCCCGATCTGTCATCAAGGGGGCAGGTTATCTGGCATTCTCTGCTTAAGCTGGCATGTGAGTTCAGCGTTCCCTGAAACTGTATTGTTTTTCTGGCATTTTAAGAGAACAAAAAATGAAATCTATATCCATCATCCTAGTTCTGTAGTACTGAGATTTGTGAGTGGGAGAATCAGCCTTCCTTCTTTTTCCTTTTGGAAGATAGGGATCTCATAAGAGAAAGAAAAGTTCATTTTTTACAAAGCAAGGAAAAGAGAATTTAAACAGCCTTTACTAAGGTTTCAGTACTCACATATACAGACTTTCAAAGGGCATAAAATATTGAGAAAATAACAAACAACAGCAAACCAAACATATCAAATCAAAACACAATTTTAAAGGATTTCCCATAAAAAAAGGAAAATATAGGGGTCTGGATAAATTATAAGATGATGCTGGCCTACTCCTAATTTAGTAGCAACTATGCCATAAAGTATTCCAAGTTACATAAAGCACAGTTAGCAAGGTTATTCACAGAAAAATAAATACCAAAGACAAGAAAGTTTAACAGTAACACCATTTAAAATTCCAATGTTGCTTTCTACCTGGACTTCTTTTAAGTGGACGATCACTTCAGCATGAGCCAGCAGTATGCCGTGGCAGCCGAAAAAGCTAATACAATTCTTGGTTGTATAAACAGAGGCATAGAATCAAAATCACATGAAGCATTAATACAACTTTATAAATCCTTAGTAAGACGACACCTGGAATACTGCATCCAGTTTTGGTCATCACATTACAAAAAAGATGTTGAGACTTCGGAAAAAGTGCAAAGAACAGCAACTAGGATGATTAAGGGCCTGGAGACTAAAACATATGAAGAACAGTTGCAGGATTGGTTATGGCCAGTCTAGAGAAAAGAAGGACTAGGGGTGGTATTATAGCAGCATTCTGGTATTTGAGGGGCTGCCACAAAGAAGAGGGGCTCAACGTATTTTCCAAAGCACCAGAAGGCAAGACAAGAAACAATGGATGGAAACTAATCAAGCAGAGATTAGATCAACCTGGATCTAAGGAGAAACTTCCTAACAGTGAGGACAATTAACCAGTGGAACAGCTTGCCTTCAGAAGTTGTAGGTGCTTTATCACTGGAGGTTTTTAGGAAAATACTGGACAGCTACCTATCTGAAATGTTTGATTGTTTGGTTGTTCTTTACCTGCAAAAGAGAACCAAAGGAGTTCTGCACGCGTCTCTGGATTTTTTTTCCAGCTTCTTGTACATTCCAATATTTACTCAGGAGTTTGGGAGAAAGAAGTTTCTTCTCTCCTTCATCTAGCCCCAGTGCCCAGGTTCTCTATTTGTTATACAAGGATCAAAACTTTTCTATCTCATTTTTTTTACACTTTTCAATGAGCACCCTCCAGTTAGTGTTCAAGTAGCTGGTAGACACTTATTTAGTGGTAGCTGGAAACTTTATGGTATATTTGAAGAAATTCTTAATCACTGACTTGGGAGTTGTTGCAGTTAATAAATGGGGTTGCACTTTATAGGCAATCTGCTCCAAAATGGCATTTTTCCACGAAGAAGCACCAATACCCCAGTGTGCCTGTTAGAGCATGGACACTCCAGCTTTGGTGAAGAGCTGAGGCAGGGCTAAACTGCCTCACTTGGCTGCTTCATCTTGCAAGGAACAGCATGCGCAGAAGCTATTGTGGTGGAGTGAAGCAAAACTATTGCACTGCTGATAAGTGGGATATTGCTTTGGTTTGAATGCATGTATCTCTTGATGGTCTGTCAAAGTAAGCATCCCTTCAAAGATGTATGCAACTCTGTTAATAATAAACACAGCAAGACCACAAAGGTAGTAAGGATCAGGAAATAATCAAGAAAAGATCCATAAAGCCAATTGCCAACTGTGATATAGGCTCAGTGAGCAACCAGTGTCAGTTTTGCCAAGATGCATTGGGATAATTTGCAAAAGCTTCAGCTCTACATTGTTTTGTTGCTTTTTTTCTCCACTAATAATTGACTTTTTACAGCAAAACATATCATTTTATCAGCTGTGTTTTCTCTCTGTCTTTTTATCTGGACTTAATAATTTAATTAGTGAAGGGCAGTAACAAGGAAGTTAAAAATTCCCCAGGACAAACCTTGTGAAAATTGCCCAAGTAATTCAGAATAAAAACCTTATTAGAGCCTCAGCAAGAGTTTGGAGTGATCAGAGCCCTTCAACCTTGGGCAGCAGATTGGAGGTGCTTAAATTCCCAGCCAGACAAGAAGAGATAAGAAGATTGAAGGCTGGAACAGTAGCAATCACAGAATTGGCCACAGAAGCTCAAATATCCTCAAAAAGCGGCAATAATCTGCCTCTAAATTTATAGCCAATCATTGCCTCCTGACTGCACAGGCATTGCAATATTTATTTTTTAACAATTAAACACTAGGCACATTACAGCAGATGAATTTAAAATGCTCTTTGATTCATTCATACAAAAAAGCATTCTGACATTTGGGAGGTAAAACAGTCAAAAACAGCAACTCCAGATAAAATGGAGTTGAATATGAATCGCATGATGAATAAGGAGATAAAGAGAGAAATGGAAAAAGGCTGTGAATAAAGAAGACCAAAGGGGGAACCAGCAGGAGGAAACTCTCTGCCCCTAATCCTTTTGCACATTAAGAATTAGCAACCATCCCGGTGTTGGAAGAAAAGTCTTCATTGTGGTTCAGTCCAAGCTGGGAATAAACATGGCGACTGCTTTAGAAAGAAGGTTGCAGTTTATTGAAGAGGAGAGCTGGACAGAAAGATGGCTCTGGAGAAAAGAGAGAGAAGGGCTGAGCGCATGTAGGGAGTGGGTCTTTATACCCTCTGGAGCCTTTTGTTTGGAGTTGCTTCCTGTTCCTGTTTTGAGGCTTTGTATTTCCTGTGTCATGTGTTTTGACCTGTGTCTGGGTGTGCCCTTTGGCATCTGTGGATTAATCCTATTATGTCCTGTCTTAGACTTTGGGTGGGGTATGTAGATTTTAGGTGTCTTTGTCTTCTTAATCTTCTAGCTGGGGCTTCCAACCTTCCTGGATGGTTAAATCTGCATTTGTACAGAGCTAGTTTCTGCTTGGGGGAGGGAGACCTGGGGCTATTAAGAAAACTGGGCATGCTTTTCTGCCTCTTTAAGGAAATACACTTTTCTGCCCTTTTAATATTTCCTTCTCTGGGGGGGCTGACTTCCCACACCAGATTCCTTTAAATTAAATGGAGTATTTCTACAGATAGTCCAAAAAAACCGTTCATGCAGCACTCTATTGACTCCCCTTTCAAGCTCTTCTAGTGATTTAAAGGACACTGAATAGCTGCCATCTCACTATGAGAGGAGGAAGACTTGGCTCAGATTTATAAGCTTCACCATCACTTTTATCACTTTGTGATCATGAAGGACGGGAGGATTCTTTTAGAGAGATTTCAAACAACATTGGAGAAGAGCTTTTCAGGATGCGCCACCTGTATTCTTATCACACAAGAAAGGAGGACCATGAAGTTCAATGTACCAGGTAAAGTATTTATGGAACAGAATAAACACAAGCAAGCAGATGGTCCAGAACATGCAAATTAGCTTAGCAATTCTTTCCTTCCACTGAAGCTATGCTAAGAAAAGAGTTTTCAAGGATAATAGCTAGAACAGTGTTTCTCAACCTTGACAATTTTAAGGCATGTGGACTTCAACTCCCAGAATTCCACAGCCAGCACTGCTGGCTGTGGAATTCTGGGAGTTGAAGTCCACATGCCTTAAAATTGTCAAGGTTGAGAAACACTGAGCTAGAATGTTATAAGTGAGGATGGGAATCTGATTAACACACTTGTGGCCTTCCTGTGAAAAGGAGCAGGAGAAAAATATTTATAAACTGGAAAAAAAATTAAACATCCTGTGTTCTTCTACTACCAAATCTCTTTCAATATGAAATATTACATCAAAGCTCCTCTTTGTTATTCATTACTGTAAAGGCAAGAATAAGACACAACGGATGGGAACTAATCAAAGAGAGAAGCAACCTGGAATTAAGGAGAAACTTCCTAAGAGTGAGAACAATTAACCAGCGGAATACCTTGCCTTCAGACATTGTGAGCACCCCATTACTGGAAGTTTTTAAGATACTGGACAGCCACTTGTCTGAAATGGTATAGGGTCTCCTGCTTGAGCAGGGGCTTGGACTAGAAGACCTCTAAGGTCCCTTTCCAGCTCTATTCTGATTATTATTATTAGCCAGTCTATACTTTATACTATATCTATATTTTGAGCCAGGAAACAAAAAAGAGAAAGAGAATCACTATTTTAAGGGATCCACTCATTAAAATTTAAGCAACTCTTAAAGCAGCAGCATCTTTTCTGGAGCTCAATCAGAAATGGACCAATTTAGAAGCAAAGCCACCCTGTCCTTGTGCGACATTTAAAGCATTACTTCCAAATAATGAATGGAAGGCTGTGTAGCCCTAAGACCAAAGTTTAATAGAATTAGAAGAGCAAACACTTTGAGCATTTACCCATAGTGTTCTCTGCTGAAATATTTAAGTTCTGAGTTCTGCATCAAACATGAGATATCTCCACCCTCTAAGAGCCCATCCAAACTATAATAGACATGAGACCATGGAGCAGATGAATATCAATGCAAGATTGGAGATGTCTACCAATAATATCAAATGGCATGACTCCTCTCTTAACAGCCCCATAAATATCAGGTCCCAGCACTGAGAAAAGCATGTTTGAGCTAGAAACCCTGACAAATAAGGTTGAATATCTAGTGGGAAAATTATATAGCTTGGCTCTTGTACCTTTGCAGACTTATACAACAGCTAAACTGTAGAAGGAATATTTGCTGCTTTGTTCAGACATTGGACCAGACCTCCAGGAACCCGAGACAGATTCAATAAGCTACTTAAAATAATTGCTGGATAGCTTCTGCCTTTTAGGATCAACCATCACTGGGAAAGGACAAAGTAGTCAAGTCACCTACAAATATCAGAGTTGTGCAAGGCATGATATTCTCTATGATACTCTATGGAAGCGATACTCTATGGACTTTGGAGAAGCAGACTAAAAAATAGCATTGATGCTTTTGACAGTTGGTGATGGAGACGACTCAGGAGAATACCATGGACAACCAAAAGAATACAAACCAATGGATCGTTGACTAAATCAACACAGAGGTCTTCCTCAAGACACAAATAACCAGGCTCAAATTATCCCATTTCAGACAAATTATGCAAAGCCTGGCAAAGTTACAGTGGCAATGGGTGCACCACTGAAAGACCTATCTGAAAGGAAATATTAGGGACAGATTGTCATAGACAAAAAATGATGGAGAACAAAAGCAAAGAAATGAGCTAGTTTTACTATAATTTCAGTACCTGAGACAGAGTTATACACTGGATCCATGAGATGCAAAGTTGGACTTGGTTTGATTAGCTGTTCATCAATGAACTTCCTCATGGGAAATATTGGAAGAAAGGTGGAACTGATGACGGAAAAGTCTCAGGAGGGATTAGCCAAAGAGTGCTATGGGGAAAGGGGTGTTTTACAGTTTATGTTATAGGTTTTAATGTGGTAAGCTGCCTGGAGTCACCCATGTGTGAGCTGGATAGCTATATACATTTGTTAAATAAATGCACACACATCTGCTCCTAGGACTGCCATTTCTCCAGAAACACTGTTTTGAATTAAACAAACCTGATCTGGTTCTGCGAGCAGATAATTACCATGTTTTGCCTTTAAGTAACAGCATCTTACATAGACAAAGCCTTTGATTTTGACTGCTTGTTTCCAAAACAAACAGCCAAGCAAAACCACTGAGGACCCTTTACTCAATGGTAATTTTCCAGGATAGACTTTATAAATCTTTAACAGCATCCAGAAAAGGAATATACCCTGCTAGTAGCAAGAGCCAATTACCCAGCTTATGGAGGCTGAGGTCTTCCAGAAACAGGGATATATATTTCACACTCCCACCTGGATTGCATATCCCAGTAACTATCTGGGGGAAAAAATGGCAAGGGTTATATTCAGGGGAGAAAAACCCTGCTCCTGCTAGTGGATGAGCTGTTACTTGACTGAATGTCCATGGAGATTCTCAGTCATCCAGATCATGGTTGTCCCAAAGGTGCTTTTTCAAGAGGCAAATGGACTTTCTTGTTTCTCTCTGAAGACATTTCGCTTCTCATCCAAGAAGCTTCTTGGATGAGAAGTGAAATGTCTTCAAAGGAAAACAAGAAAATCCAGTTGGCTCTTGAAAAAAACACATTTGGGACAGTTACTTGACTGGCTACCAATCATGGTTTAGAAGGTATAGATGCAAATTAGGCAACTGAAACCCAAATAGATCCCAGGAGAGGAGACTTAATCCCTTGTAGTGTGGTATAAAATCATTTTGATTGGTGAGCGCCATTCTTGGCTTTACTTTTATTTTGATAGGTCACTTTATACTCCCAAAGAACAAGGTTTGGTCACAACTATCCTCATTTCAAGAAGGGCAAGAAAGATAAGCAATCACCTTATCAATCAACTTAATATGTTGCATTTGTAGACTTTAAGTGGTAAAACTCAATTATAAGGGAAATCCTTTGGCACAAATGCTAAGTTTCTGCAATGGATCATCACCCATCACCTTCATGTAGGAGGCAAAGTAAAGGAGTCCCTACTGACTTTATTCCACTACTCGTTGCTGACTATGGGGGTGCAGTGCTCATCTCAAGAGCCATTGAGCCAGCACTGTCCGAAGACACTTCTGCAGTCCTTTGGCCAGCATGATGTTACAGAGTGCTGTTACCTTCCCACCAAAATGCTACCTATTTATCTACTCACATTTGTATGATTTCAAAGTGCTAGGTTGGGAAGAGCTAGGGCAGTGATGGCGAACCTTTTAGAGACCGAGTGCCCAAACTGCAACCCAAAACCCACTTATTTATTACCGGGTGCCAGGTGGGTGTGGCCCACTGGGTGGTCATGGCTGTGGTGGTCATGGCAGACTGGGTGGGTGTGGCCATGGTGGGCATGGTCACCTCGATATTGCTCATGGGGAGGGATGCCTGTGGGGGCCGGGCAGGGTTCGGGGAGATCCAGGGGGTCTCTGGCAGGTGGGGCAGTGGGCAGGAGGCTCGTCCTGCGGGGTGAGGTGAGGCAAGGCGAGGCAGGGCTGGGGTGCCATTGTCGCAGGGCAAGGCAAGGTAGGGGCCGGGGCGGCTGACACCATTGACCCCTGCACACATAGACCAGCGAGCGCATGGGGGCCAACAGTGTCTGTCAGCATCCACAGCCTGCCAACCCCTCGACCGGTGCACTCTGGGGCTCCGCAGCCCGCCACCAGAAGTTCAGAGAAGCCGCCTCTGAGCTGGACAGACAGCTGACTCAGTGGTGGCGAACCTATGGCACGTGTGCCCACAGAGAGGGCTCCGAGTGCCGCTTCTGGCACACGTGCCATAGGTTCGCCACCACTGAGTTAGGGCAAGGACAGGAGCTCACCCAGTTGCACAACACTCAGATCTTGAACCTGGGCTGTCAGCTTTATAGCCAACAAGCTCAGCATCACACTTAGCCATCACACTGCCCCTCATGTATGCATTACATTTTTATGCTGACCTCCCACAGCAGAAGTTTGGACTAATGGTTTACAAAAGAATTGAAATTCTTCTATAAACTTGAAATTTATTGACATTCCATATAGATCTACATTTCTAATAACAATGAAACCGAAATGACAGAACGTGCATGAAAGTAAATAAAAAGCAGAATTTACACTGCGACACATTTCATCACTTATTTCCTTCCCCCCCCCTCTCCTGTGGATACTTAAGACATTAGAAACATACTGATGTATTCACAAAGTATCAAATAAATTTTGCTTACTGTGTTTATTAATCCTTTCATTATTACAGAGACAAAGTTATTTAATGGTACTAAATTTGCCATTTTAGCACTTTTGATTCACAGGCACACTTTATCATTGATAGCAGCAGTGTCATCCAGCTTAAGACTGAAGGAGGCCCAAATAGCCAGGAGCATTAGTTGATTTCAAAATACAAAATAGTATATTATTGCTACCTCTATACAAGAGTTAGTCAGCTAATGGTCAAAGCTAAATAAGGGTCAACAGAATTCACGAGATGCTAGACTTGGGTCTCTTGTGACAATGCTATTACTCCAAACTAATAACACATTTAACTTTGCCTTCCAGCTCAGCCTGCTTTTTTTCCTACAGAAACACTGAAAATCAATCAAACCAATATAATCAGAACAAGCCACATCTTCATCACATAACTGTTCAGTAAAACAGATGACCGGCTGTCTGCAAGGAATATAAATCCTTCCACTCCCCACCATCCAGTCAAAGCTGAAGAAGCTTCTTGGATGAGAAGTGAAACATCTTCAAAGAAAAACAAGAAAGTCCAGTTGCCCCCTGAAAAAGCAGCTTTGGGACAGCGGTGACCTGAGAATGACTGAAAATCGCCATGGACATAAACCTAGGAAGGTTTTCCCCTAATGGATCAGTTAAAAGTGGTGGCGGGATATTTGTGCCTCCCTTGCAAGATTCTATTAATGTAACTTCACAATAAAATAGAATTAGTTCATCTGGTCCTGTTTCCTGTCTGGTAACCTGGGAGGGCAGACAGAGCCAAAGAGATACAATGGGTATAATAGGTATATCAAATTATTTTCTCTTCTCTCATTCATGAAAGATGTTATGGAAAGTTAAGCAAAATTCATTTGATCTAATTGAATAGAGTAATACTTTCTTCCTAGTAGTTATTCAAAAAGACACTATTGCCACACCAAAGACTGGGAAGTAAAATTATGGGATCTCCTCATAAGCTACATAGCCACTAACATCCACTTTGGGCTTTGCGTTCAAGGGTTTTAGATCACAAACTGTAAGGCAAACAGTGTTATACAACTGATCTTATAAGGTGATTGGAGTGTGTTTTATGGTTAAAAAGTCAGGGGGGAAATGCTAAAAGTAAATGATTAATGAAATTCAACCTTGGAAAGGTTTTTGGAAAAATTGCTCTGATAGAAACAGCAATATATAATTATTAACTATGCAAAAAAGAGAGTGTTCAGGAAAAGCATTTTTAAAGACATTTTAATGATATTATACTGTTCTCTTCCATTCATTCGATTTTCAGCCTGAGTATTCAGCATACATGCAGGAAAAAAATGAAATACAAGGCAAAGGAAGTTGGGTTTTTTTCCCCCAATTACTATGGCAACAGGACAATTGTGCTTACTTGCACTGTATTCTGAGTGAATTCCTAGATTGTCCTAAAAAGAATCTAAATACAAATTTGGGGAAAATCCTGGGCATTTTGCTATTCTTCACCTCTGTTAAAAATGTTTACTCCCCTATTTGCCATACAAAAATAAATGTAATTTGTTGGATTTAAAATTATGCTTATGAGCCTGTTGCGTTATATTCAAGAAGTACTGATAGGCAGCTTAAATTAAGAACAAGTCCCTTAAGATCTATGATCAGATTTCCACACCTGAAAGTTTGATTGGATTAGACCAGTTTCCCTAGCAGTGGAATTCTAGGAGTTGAAGTCCACACATATTAAAGTTATCAAGGTTGAGAAACACTGGGTTAGATTGTCTCCCCCACAATGCTGTTTTCTCAAATATGTATTCACAATATTGTTGCTTGTCCTACTGGGAAAAATTGAATAGATGGGTTAGGAAGGTCCATATGATAAAGTAAAATCAGCTTTTAACATAGGGAGAATAGCTCAATACATTTCTTTTTGTTGGTGAAATTGGTATCCTGATCACAATAAATATGACTGTTGCTGCTTAAATCCCTAAGTCAGCTTCATTGTCCAAACTGGTAGAAGTTCTTTGCATCCAAAGGAGGCATGTCAAACTTGCGACGTCATGTGATGTCGCATGACATATCGTAACTTTTTCCCCATTGCCGGCAATGGGGTGGGCGCAATTTCAACATGATGCATCTGGCCCGCGAGCCGGCAGTTTGACATGCCTGATCCAAAGGCATTTTTCTAATCTTTGGGGGGGAAATTAGTGGAAATGCTGGGGCCTTTTAATCATTCCTATTAATGCTGTATGTAGATCACCTATTGGGAGGCAGAGGCAGGGGACAGGGACAAAAAGGACAAGACAGGGGTAGGGCTTGGTTCTTGCACTTGGTGCCTTGTGCTGTTAGTAATATGTAATGACTGTTGTTCTTTCAAGTATTGTTCATTGAGGCGCTTTCCCTTTGACCAACTTATAATTTTATTCTTCCAACTGGTGGAAAATTTTCTTTCCCAGTACTTCTAAATCCTTTTCCTGCTAGGTTTTCTTTTTATTTCTCTCCCCAAAAATCAAGATAATGTGTAAAAAGAAGGAGGGGTAGTTGATTGCAGAATCACAGTTGCTATCTTGATTTTTCAGCCACACATATGCGCATATAGGTGGATGCTGCTGTTCTAAGGCAGACATGTCAAACACAAGGCCCGGGGGCCGGATGTGGCCCGCAAAGTGGTTTCATGTGGCCCGCGAAGCCATCCTGGAAACAGTGAGGAAACGGCCCCCGCTGCCTTGGTTCTGGCCCAGGCCAGCTGGGAGCCAATGTACAATTTCGTGGTGGCCATCTTGGCACTTGCCCCGGTCCCACCCCCTTCTGCGGGAGACCCTCAGATCTGTCCCACTCCTGCCCAGGCCCCCATAGGCACCTTTGACGCGAATGATGTAGAACTGACCACGCCCACCCAGTAATCCACACCCACTCCATCCACGCCCACCCAGTAGGCTACACCCACTCTGGCCACACACCCCCAGCCCCCCCAGGGCAACCGCAATGCTGATGCGGCCCTCAGTGAAATTGAGTTTGACACCCCTGTTCTAAGGTGACAAAAGTGGAACAGATTTTATCTTGAAGCTGTCACTGAACCATGTTAGAATAACAGGGAAAGTAAAAGCAGAAAAAAGATGAAGCCTTAATGCTATGGTTAAAGACGAGTGGGAACCCAGCTTAAGTTACCCAATGCCTGGCATGTCATTTCCTCAGCTGCGTTCACAGGTCTATTGAAATTTTAAAGTAAACCATCTACTAAGGATAAAATATTAGACAGTAATGTGCTTTCTTCTTTATTCTCTGGAAACAGCAGATAGCATTTTCTTATTGAGCTTGATGCTGCTGATAGCACTCTTTTCTTTTACTGTGTCACCTACATTTAATGAATATTAAAATATCTGTTTATAACACTACAGTACTGAAATACTGTTTCTATATAAGAGCGGAGAGGAATGTTGCTTTTTCATATGCCTGATTTTCATTTCTAGTTTAAAGAGAACTTATAAAACTGAATGAGAAGACATTTTTCTTCATGAACATTCTTGAAATCCATGGGCAGCCTTGTGCAAGACAACACTTACAAGGGCAGTGAACGTCTAAATAGCTACTTGTCCCTGATTTACAACCCAGTCCTAATCACCTATTGTATACCAAAAAGCAAATCCTAATACATTCAATTGAGCTAATTGTGTCTCTGTATTCTTTAGCTACAGTAAATCAAACAAATAGGCAGACAAAATAGATTTAACCAGACAAATAGATTTATAAACTTCTTTGTATTAAGAGCAACTCATAACTAAAGCTTTCTTAAAGATAATCAAAGCTGATTACCTAGCAACAGGAGTACTAGCAACAAGAGTACTATTTGTACATTAACTACGAGAAGACGTGTTACAAGTTATGAAACTATTCCCAAATTGTGGCAAGAACCGGTGTAGGGCAGTGATGGCAAACCTTTTAGAGACTGGGTGTCCAAACCACAACCCAAAACCCACTTATTTATTGCAAAGTGCCAGGGCCGCATCAGCATTGTGGTGCCCTCAGGGGGGGCATGGAGGCTTGGCCCATTGGGTGGGCATAGCTGCAGTTGTCACGGCAGATTGGGTGGGCGTGGCTGGGGTGGGCATGGCCACCTTGATGTTGCTCATGGGGGGATGCCTGTGGGGGCTGGGCAGGGTTGGGAGAGATCCAGGGGATCTCTGGTGGGTGGGGTGGTAGGCAGGAAGCCCAGCATAGATGGGGGGAAGCATGCAATCCTAGCTGGGACTGGGGGGCCATGGTGCCGATGGGGATCCAGCTTTCCCTGCTCAGGGTAGCCTTTGGCTTGCTAGGCGTGGGCGTGCTCTACCACCTCTACTCGAGCTTGCTAGCTGGCCGCTTTGTCTCCTTTGTGCTGGGTGGGGCTGCCACTCCGGGTGGTGGTGGCGGCCTAATGGACCTGTGCAAGCAGTAGCAGTGCATGTGCCCACAGAGAGGGATCTGAGTGCCACCTTGGGCACGTGTGCCATAGATTCGCCACCACTGATGTAGGGTATTGGTAAAGGCACCAGGCTAGAAACAGGGAAAACAGAGTTCTATTCCTGCCTTGGACACGAAGCTATCTGGATGATTTATCTGGGCAATCATTCTTTTTCAGCCCTAGGAAGGAGGCAATGGCAAACCACTTGCCAAGAAAACTGCAGGGACTTGACTAAGTGATCAAGAAGAGTCAACACTGACTTGAAAGTAGACAATAAATGTTGTGGTACAGCTTTTACTCTGCTGATCACCAAGCTGTGCAGCAGGTCTTGTATTCAAATTGTTTAACTGGGTTAACTAAAGGCTTGCATAAAGCAGATTAAACAAAAGTTATGTTAGGCAGAACACATTCATTTGCAGCCATTGCGGTTCCAGTCATAAAAGTTCATTCCTTTTCTCCTTCAAGTGGATTCTTCAATAGACCAGGAAAAGAACAGATTAGGATGGGGGGGGGAAGAGATCTGGAGAGGTCCACAGATAGATTGGGATTACAGTCTCTTCTAGGGACTATTAACTCAGCCTATCAGGGATATAACAGAATCAGACACAAGAACAATTTAATGTATTTTAGGGCATATTCTGAATTCTTGGCTAATGCGTCACCAGAGCTGAGTAAAGGAATCATGTGACAGAAAAATACGAGAATCAATGGTAGAGTTTTCTGAATAAAAATATAGTTTCCAATCATAGGAATAATAGTTTGATTTGAAGTCTGCATTGGTCAGGCTCCATAGTGAGTTCTGGGTAGCACCTTTAGAAAAGGTGCAAAAGCGGCAAGGATCATCAGAGAACATAAAATCAAGTCCTACAAAGCAGGGATCCCCAACCTACGGTCTGTGGCCCGGGACATGGGCTCTTGGCCAGTGGGTTGCGGAGACAGCTGGCCGGTGCACGCATGCATGGATGCGCATTTCCCCCCTCACACTAGCACCCGCGGCCCTGTTTGCACATGCGCGCAGGTACAAACAGGAATGCTAATGTGGGGCGGGTGTCCGCAGTCCATTTGCACATGTACTGCTAGCCTGGGAGGTTTCCACACAGCGCCAGCGCATGCTGCATGAGTGAACACGGCTGCTAGTGCCGCGCCAGTGTGTGTAGCACACATGCACACAAATTTTGAAGCTACTCTCCTTCCCTCTGGTCCTCTAGCCTGGAAAGCTTGGAGACTTCTGCTACAAAGAGAGACAGAAGGAACTACTTAAGTTTTTCCTTGAGAAAACTTGATTAAGGGTAGATGTGGGCAGCACTTCAATTATCTGAAGTGTCATCACACAGAAGAAAGATCTTTGTACCATTTAACAAATGCTCACGACACTATATTCTATATGGAACATTCATCCATATTGTAGCAAGGGAAATATTTGGTCTTTTAATAGTTTTGATCGTGTAACTTTACTGCACATTTTAGCACAAATTTGCATTAGTTGCCAAATGACATAGAAAATACTCCACATTATTTTCCATTCTAGAACCATAGTATCATGGCAACGTGGAATACAGTATAAAGCAGTGTTTCTCGTACTTGGCAATTTTCTGATGTGTGGACTTCAGCTACCACCCTTGCTGACTGAGGGAGTTGAAGACCACACATCTGAAAGTTGCCAAGGTTGAGAAACACTAGTGTAAGGATTGGAAGATATCTTGCCCAACCCTCTGCCTAGGGCAGGAATTCACTACTAAACTATTTCTAAAAGATGGCCATCCAGCCTCTAGCAGAGGAGAATCTAACACGCCTGGCTGAGGAATTCTGGGAGTTTAAGTCCACAAGTCATAAAAGGGCCAAGTCTGAAGACCCCTGATCTAACACTTCCTAAGGCAGTCTTCTACTGGTAAAGAGCTCTGATCAATAGGATTTTTTTCCGAATGTCTAATCAAAATGTGTTCCTTTGTAATTTAAATCTGTCGAGTCTTTTCCTCGCCATCAGAAATCTTTTGAAAGTAGCAGGAGATTCCCTCAGGCCTAGAGTAGCATGTTATATACATACACATGTTATGTACACACACACACATTCAATCTGTAAGAGAGAGACTGGCTGAGCCAGGGGAAAGTCAAGTAGGGAATAAATCTGGAATCCCTACATGGGCACAAGAGAGCAAAGTCTGACATACACACCCTTGAATGTCATTGATCTTTATCTAGTCTTACCCAAATGGTCAGTCTGAGAAATTCCAGTGTGTAGGTTTGAGCAGTAAAACAGCTCATTGAACTCTTCATGTGTGGAACTGGTTGTTCACATCTGAAACAATCAAAAGTTATAGCTTCTGTAACAAAGGCCAGTATTTAGGAGTTCTGAACTGAACGGCAAGGAAGAATATTATTACAAGCACGTAGGACTAATGCAGGGATCTGAAGGATATCCACCTTAGAATTTTAAGATTGATTTAATGACAAAGATTTTAAAAAGCATATTTATTAATCATATTTTTCAGAACACAGACATTTTAAACTCATAAAGAGGATGAAATACCTTTTCAAGATTTGATCCAGAGCTCTAATTAGCACATAATTATATTCACTACCATGAAAAGCTCCTCCAGATTATTTCTGCATATTAAACAAATGGAAAAAGATATGGTGTTCTCCTCTCCCCACCCTCCACCTCCTATTCTTTTATTAATTCAGTTAGGGTATTTTTTAATATCAGAAATCTTTCACAGCAGGATTCAAGGTGACTTTTGTGATCTTGTTGCTGGCTATCAGTGCAAGGGTTCCTAGACCAAGAACTGACTTGCTGGCAAGTATAACTCGATGGTTTGCATTGTGACTGTGCAGCTCATCTTCCTACTTCACAAGATGGTGGTAAAACTGAAACAGCTGTGATCTGAACTGCCTGAGGAAAAAGCTGAGAGATGACCAAAATTAAATACAGTAAGGAGAGACAGTGATTGGACTCTGTGGAGAAATAGGTCCTTATAAACATTCTCATGATCACCTTAGGTGAGAATCCATCAGAGTCAACCATCACTCAAAATAATCTGTGGGGCTGTGAAGCTTAAAATAGTGTACAACAGTGTTTTTCAAACTTCGCAATTTTAATATGTGTGGACTTCAATTCCAAGAATTCTGGCTAGGGATTTCTGGGAGTTGAAGTCCACACACCTTAAAGTGGCTACATTTAAAAATACACTGCTCTATATCCAACTAGATGAAGCACAATATCAATAAAGGTTGAGAAGAGCGTGATCACATTAGTATTTTGAAATGCTGAGCAATAACACTCAGTAACCCTCCCCATGCTAGCAGGAATTCACCAGGAATTACCAATTTTTGAAAGAACCACATATTCTCACACTATATCCCTGACCTAAACTGTTGGTGACCCCATAGTAACAACAGACTGTTGGAAATAATCAAACATTGATGGCTAAAGCCTTTTGCTAAATACAACAGACATGTGTACTAAAAGAACACACAACAGACACGTGTATTAAAAGAAAAAAAATTGGGGGAGAGGGAAGAGATGTATTAAATCAGAAATAAATGCTAATAAACATATCTAGAGTGGAAAAATGGTATTTTTAAATGGAAACTCTTTCGAGGATACTTCTATTAATTGTTCTAAAATGCTTCCCTTCAAAATATTGCTACCAAAGCCTAAGTAAGCATGGGAATCCATTCATCATAAAAGGAGTTGGATGGAGATGTAGAAAATGTTTGCAGAACAGAGGAGCCATAGCTATTGTATTCCATTCACCCAAGATTTGTATATTCCTGCTATCAGAGATTATCCTCATTTGCAACCACACATGTAGCTTTGGGTGGGATCCATGCAGCAGCAATGGAAGAATAGGGCATTTATCAATCCAGGCAGATCAGCCAGATTACTCCAGGTCACATCAGTGGAATACAGACGTTAGTTAGATTGCTCTCATATCCACTTTGTGGTCTTTGCAGATCAGTAAAGTAGGTAAGTACTGTAAGTATACTGAAAGGAAAATAATATCTACAGGTTGAAATTGGTTGTATTACATCTCTCTTTAATTCTAAGGTGTTGGTTGAATGCCTCCTGGTGGCACAGTGGTTAGAATGCTGTATTGCAGGCTGACTCTGCCCACTGCCAGGAATTCGATCCTGACCTGCTCAAAGTTGACTTAGCCTTCCATCCTTCTGAGGTTGGTAAAATGAGGACCCAGATTTTTGGGGGCAATATGCTGGCTCTGTAAATTGCTTAGTATAAGTGCTATTGCTTTTGCTATCCTAAATTATTTGGTATTTGTAGCAAAATATCCCAGGCAAGTAATTTTAGTAAGGCAAGCAAACGGTTAAAAAAGAGCAGTTTTATGGTTTGATACTTTTAGCAAGATCAGCCAAAACAAAATGCCAAACCAGAACTTAAATTCTGAGAATATCCTAGAAGAATCTTTTTCATCCAATGTATTACTCTCCAGATATATCTCCTTGGGCTACAGTTCTTACCACCCTCCAGCTAGCTTGGGGAATGTTATCCTAGAACGTTACAAAACCTGTCATTTTACTGTAAGATGTGTGATATATACAATGCTGTGATTTGTTTCCTTTCCAAGAAACCTGCTGATTCTCCCTGTCATTTGGCTCAATAACATTGGATAAACTTGGATGTATAATAATAGCATTCTGAATGTTAACAATGGATTGTAAACTATTTCAAGGTTCTTAATGGGAAGCAAAAGCAAACCAAGAGTCTGGAAACAAATTTTCCATCTAACAAATTTTATTCAAAGGCATAAACTTTCATGAGCAGCATCTTATTTCAGCTTAAAATGTTTTAAGTAGATTAATAAAATGAACATCCCATTCAGGAAATTGACATATTATATGATGTACGGCAATAAAATCCAGGTGATATCAAATCGCACCTCTGTCATTAGTGACCCATCCCTGCAATGGTGTTTCATTATACCTAAGAATCAAACAGGTAGTAAGTTTGATGATATAAATAATAGGCCTGGATTTAGGAAGAACAGTTCTAAACTGGTGAGAGAAAAGGCAAGCAGACACACTTGCTCCAATTTCTTTGCAAATAAAAATGAGAAATGGTAACCAACTCATGGGGAATTATTTCAGCTTCCTAAGATATTGGCATCTCCCATATCTATCCTTAAATAAGAGTTTTCAGAGACTCCTTCATGCTTGAGCTATTATTAATGAGAATTGAAACCATGTCTTCTTCTCCCACTATCTCATCAAAGCAAAAAAGTTCATGTCACGCTAGTGTCAATTCTAAAAATGAGCATGGCTGTAGCCATTTTCCCTATTCATTTTCAGTTGACGCATAGAATGGAGGGAGGGGGGCTTGCCAGGTGCTTCGCTAGTCTAAATAAACTTTTGTCCCATGGGAACCAAGGTCATCGGCTGCTCCTGAGATTGAAGGCTGGGCTTTGCGGAAAAAAGCCCGCCAAGAAGATGTACTGGGGAACGTAGTTGCTTGCATAGCCTTAGGGGTGGGATTTTTTAACTTTGTATTGGGGAATTGTTACGTGTGTCTCCAGACCTGGTTTCACTTTTGATGTGCCGATACTTTGTACTAATAAACATGTTCTTTGAGGAATTTGCAAGCCTTGGAGTTCTGCTTTATTTGTCTCTGTCGGAATCATAACAACTAGTTAATCATGGCTGATTTCAAGAAATTAAGCAAGGCTGGACAAAGAAATATTATAGGATGTAGGAAGTGAAAAAAAATATCTCAGAAGAAGGCAACAGGAAAAGATGTTTTAGAGTTGCCAAGACCACTGTATGGATGTATCCATGAAGTCACAAGGAGTTGAGCCTGACTTGGGGAATATTTGTTTTTACTGTGTAAACAACCACCAATAACTGTTAATGGCTATTAGCACTAGAAATATAAAAAGTCTTCTCATTTCAGGACTATTTGAGAAAATGAATTATGATCACTGAAGGTTTATTTATCAGAAATGTTTAGACTAAGGCACCAAAACTTTCTTTGACTTTTTTTTTCTTTGATCAAAAAGGAGTGTTCCTTGCAAGCTGCAGTTTGCATTACACTGGCAAGAATGTAGAACTGACAATTCTGAAAGAGACCAGGAGTGTCTGGGGGGGGGGGCATCAAAAAAGTCAAGATGGCAGATGTGACTGTGCAGTCAAATATCCACTGAATGTTGCATGTGTAGAATAGAATAGAGCTGGAAGAGACCTTGGAGCTCTTCTAGTCCAGTCACCTGCTCAAGCAGGAGAACCTATACCATCTCAGACAAGTGACTGTCTAGCCTCTTCTTAAAAATCTCCAGTGATGGAGCACCCACGATTTCTGGGGGCAAGCTGTTCCACTGGTTAATTGTCGTTACTGTCAGGAAGTTTCTCCTTAATTCCAGGTTGCTTCTCTCTTTAGTCAGTTTCCAACCATTGTTTCTTGTCCTGCCCTCTGGTGCTATGGTGAATAATGTGACCCCCTCTTCTTTTTGGCAGCCCCTCAAATACTGGAATACAGCATGCCTGGCTGAGGGATTCTGGGAGTTGAAGTCCACAAGTCATAAAAGGGCCAAGTTTGAAGATCCCTGCCATAAGGTAAAGAAATCTCCCTTGTTGGGGTCCAGAAAGGCTGGTCTTTTATTTATTTCATTCTTCTACTCTTACTTCAAATGACTGCTGTATGAGGTTAAATAAGAATTATAAGGTCCCTGTTATAATTGCAAGATATACAAATCGATAAAATAAGAATAGAATAACAATTTTATTGTCACTTTGAATGTACACTAATCGGCATACATTAAAATGAAATTTCATTGCATACAGCTCTCAAAGGGTCACCACCAATAAACACTACATAAATATGACAAAAATAAACAAAAAATACAGAATTATGCATATACCCACATATAATATATAGAATTATGCATATACCCACATATAATATATAGAGAAACAACAGTCTAATTCGGATTATGTATACATGCGCGTGGTGAGAAAAAACGAATCTTGCGAGTTTACCAGACGGATGGCATAGGGAACAAAGCTATTACAGAATCGATAATCCTGCTAGAAATACTGAATACTGAAATTAATAATAATAATAATAATAATAATAATAATAATAATAATAATAATAATAATAATAATAATAATAATAATAATAATAATAATAATGATAAAGTTGGAAGGGACCTTAGAGATCATCTAGTCCAACCCCCTGCTCAGGCAGGAAACCCTATACCATTTTGGACAAATGGCTGTCCTGTTTCTTCTTAAAAACTTCCAGTGTTGGTGCATTCACCGCTTCTGGAGGCAGGTTGTTCCACTGGTTAATTGTTCTAACCGTCAGGAAGTTTCTCCTTAGTTCTAGATTGCTTCTCTCCTTGATTAGTTTCCATCCGTTGCTCCTTGTCCTGCCTTCAGGTGCTTTGGAAAATAGCTTGACTCCCTCTTCTTTGTGGCAGCCCCTGAGATATTGGAACACTGCTATCATGTCCCCCCTCGTCCTTCTCTTCGTTAAACTAGACATACCCAATTCCAGCAACTGTTCCTTATATGGAATAATTGGAAGATATTTAAATTCTCAAAAGAGAGAGAAGATGCACAATTCTCAAAAGGTAGAGAAGTTAAAATTGGGGGTGGGGAAAAGAGCCAGATTGGCATTATATTTAAAATATCAGTTAGTGATCAAGTGTTTATGATAATAGACACATAATTCCATGTTACTTTCTAGCTCCATAAGTATATTGTTGATAGTCCTTTGTGCTCCTGGGTAAGTTTGTGCTTCTGGAAAACTCCCCGAATTCCTCAGCCAGCATTTCCCACACATCTTAAGGTTGATAAATACTGTTTTAAGCTTACACCTTATTTACCCAAAGTATTTATTTCTATTGGATCTATACAATGGATATCTAAACTGACAAGAAAAAGTCAGTTTTGACCAGTTTTAGTCTTTTTGCCAAACTGATTTATGTTTACACTGGGTGTTGCTTATTTTATATCCTACCCCCCAAAAATAAAGACTGCTGCA
>NW_015390762.1:53942-58574 GCF_001527695.2 Protobothrops mucrosquamatus | reverse complement strand
CCAGCAAGCGGGACTGGCCTAGGGGATTTTATAGGGGTTTTAATTACTTTTAAATTTGACATTCTCAAATATTTCATTTTAATCAAATTTTAACTAGGTGTAATATGTTAGCTTTTTATCATTTGTCAGCCGCCCTGAGTCCGAAAGGAGAAGGGCGGGATATAAATACAATTAATAAATAAATAAATAAATAAATATTGCTTTGGCTGGAATAATTCCAAAAATGAGCACAATTGTGTAGCTCAGCTATTTCCATTATCTGAAAATGTGTAAGTCATGAGAAGCTTCCAACTTTACTATTATTATTATAAGCTTAAAGAAGTACCTTGGCTTGGAGGAAGTTTTTGTAATGTTAGAGAGTTCTCCTCAACAACATTTAGTACAAACTACGGGTTCTTCAAGTATGCCTGTCTCTTACACTTATATTTAGCTCCTCTTTTAAGGAACTCAAAACTGCTGTACATAAAAACTTCTCCCGCCTCCTTCAGTTTTCAAAAGAAGGGGATTGGGCTTCTCACAGGGCGGATTTGATTTAAATCAAGTCGATTTAAATCACAATTTAAATCACGATTTAAATCACTAGTAAAAAGACTTGATTTAAATCAACTCGATTTAAATCATAATTTTTAAAGAGCTACTGTCATCTCTGTCCCGCAGCGGCTCCTCCTCCATCCCGCTGTCCCATTCACTTTAATGGGACAGCTGGTGATGCGGCAATGACACAACAAGGTGAGGGATGTGGCGGGCAGCAGGTGAGTGGATGCCCGCTAACAGGTGCTGCCATGATGGATCTGAAATGACAGGTGCTCTTTAAATGTAAGGACTCATTCTTGCTGGTAGTTAGAATCTTTAATATTATGTATTATTTGAGAAAAATGAAAGTTTCCTATTTAGAATAATAAGCTGTCAGGTTAGTAAAACAGCAATATCAGAACCGACTTTAAGTTAATAGGTTAATCACACACAGTTGGAAAACTACTCAAATTCTTTTATTTAATTAAACCACTTAGAGCCTGGTACAGATACATTTCTCTTCAAACAATCATACAGTTTGTAATGTACACAGATTTGCAAAACAATGGGATAAAGGAATATTCCTGAACTTTGTTTTATGATTTATCTCATGGTTACTGTGAAATTATGTGAACGCATCCGTGCAGTGCATGTTATCTCAGCTTGCAGAGCTTGGATTCATTGAATGAGTTTACCAAAAATGTAAATACTGCAGAATATACAGCCCCATGCTACATAACTAAGCTCCATTTCATGCTGAATAAACTAAATTATTAATGTATCTTAAATCGAAAGCTATATTTAAATAGATTTTTACTCCAAAAGCATTTTATCAAAATAAATTTGATAAAAATCAAAAAAATCCAATTTAAATTTAAAAAAATCCATTTTTTATTTTTATTTTTTAAATTATCCACCCTGGCTTCTCAGCCTAATCCAGTGCTTAAGTCCAGCCTTTCCAGAAAGTAACCACAGAGCTATCCTGACAGTTGCTTTAATCACATTGGCTGTCTGCAGGGGAATGTTTTCAGAAAAAAATACACCACTCAGCCAGTGGGTAGAACTTGCTCAATTTCTGTCATTAATGGAAAGGATCGCTGAATCCAGATTTTGAGTCCCAGAATGGCCTAAGCATACTAGAAATCAGAAGCACAATATTATGGAAATAAAATGTTATGGCAGATTCACTGACACCAAATTCTGGGAAATGAATAAACCCTCGAAGAAACTATGATGTGATAAGACAGACTTGCCCACAGGTTATATCAGAAGTCTTCAAACGTGGCCTGGCTGAGGAATTCTGGGAGTTGAAGTCCACAAGTCATAAAAGGGCCAAGTTTGAAGATCCCTGAGTTATACTATTATCTGGTGTCCCTTGATGTCATCTGGATCACAGGAAGCATCCTGTTTGCTATTATAACCAGTTACAATAGCAGCCTCCACCTCTGGAACAACATCCTCCCAGAGATAAGAACAGAATCCACTCTTTACTGTCCAGAAATCTACCAACAAAATTGAAGGCCTAACATCAGAACATTGTATATTTCAGCCTTCTGAAGAGTGAAAGTTCAAGCTAACGGTAAATGCAAATTAATCCATAAAATCCAGATGACATTATACAACAGAGAGACACAAATGGCTACCCACTCTGCTTGAGTGAAACAAATATGTTGAGTAAATTATAACTGGGTTTATTGAGTCTCAAATTAATGAGACTCAAATTATCCAGCTTTGGACAGATTATGCAAAGACTCTGAAGAGAAAGCTTTAAAGTTGGAAGGCACATGAAGAATAACAAGATGGATGGACTCAGTTACAGTGACACTGTTGGAAGATCTGAAGAACTAAATTGAAAATCCTATAGAAAATCCGTATGATTGCTAGGAGTTGAAAATATATCATTTGATGGTACATAATCAATCAATTTAATGGTATATGTCATTCTTGTATACACTTCAGTATCAAGCNGGTGAGAGAAAAGGCAAGCAGACACACTTGCTCCAATTTCTTTGCAAATAAAAATGAGAAATGGTAACCAACTCATGGGGAATTATTTCAGCTTCCTAAGATATTGGCATCTCCCATATCTATCCTTAAATAAGAGTTTTCAGAGACTCCTTCATGCTTGAGCTATTATTAATGAGAATTGAAACCATGTCTTCTTCTCACACTATCTCATCAAAGCAAAAAAGTTCATGTCACGCTAGTGTCAACTCTAAAAATGAGCATGGCTGTAGCCATTTTCCCTATTCATTTTCAGTTGACACATAGAATGGAGGGAGGGGAGATTGCCAGGTGCTTCGCTAGTCTAAATAAACTTTTGTCCCGTGGGAACCAAGGTCATCGGCTGCTCCTGAGATTGAAGGCTGGGCTTTGCCTTAGGGGTGGGATTTTTTAACTTTGTATTGGGGAATTGTTACGTGTGTCTCCAGACCTGGTTTCACTTTTGATGTGCCGATACTTTGTACTAATAAACATGTTCTTTGAGGAATTTGCAAGCCTTGGAGTTCTGCTTTATTTGTCTCTGTCGGAATCATAACAACTAGTTAATCATGGCTGATTTCAAGAAATTAAGCAAGGCTGGACAAAGAAATATTATAGGATGTAGGAAGTGAAAAAAATATCTCAGAAGAAGGCAACAGGAAAAGATGTTTTAGAGTTGCCAAGACCACTGTATGGATGTATCCATGAAGTCACAAGGAGTTGAGCCTGACTTGGGGAATATTTGTTTTTACTGTGTAAACAACCACCAATAACTGTTAATGGCTACTAGCACTAGAAATATAAAAAGTCTTCTCATTTCAGGACTATTTGAGAAAATGAATTATGATCACTGAAGGTTTATTTATCAGAAATGTTTAGACTAAGGCACCAAAACTTTCTTTGACTTTTTTTTCTTTGATCAAAAAGGAGTGTTCCTTGCAAGCTGCAGTTTGCATTACACTGGCAAGAATGTAGAACTGACAATTCTGAAAGAGACCAGGAGTGTCTGGGGGGGGGGGGCATCAAAAAAGTCAAGATGGCAGATGTGACTGTGCAGTCAAATATCCACTGAATGTTGCATGTGTAGAATAGAATAGAGCTGGAAGGGACCTTGGAGCTCTTCTAGTCCAGTCACCTGCTCAAGCAGGAGAACCTATACCATCTAGCCTCTTCTTAAAAATCTCCAGTGATGGAGCACCCACGATTTCTGGGGGCAAGCTGTTCCACTGGTTAATTGTCGTTACTGTCAGGAAGTTTCTCCTTAATTCCAGGTTGCTTCTCTCTTTAGTCAGTTTCCATCCATTGTTTCTTGTCCTGCCCTCTGGTGCTATGGTGAATAATGTGACCCCCTCTTCTTTATGGCAGCCCCTCAAATACTGGAATACAGCGTGCCTGGCTGAGGGATTCTGGGAGTTGAAGTCCACAAGTCATAAAAGGGCCAAGTTTGAAGATCCCTGCCATAAGGTAAAGAAATCTCCCTTGTTGGGGTCCAGAAAGGCTGGTCTTTTATTTATTTCATTCTTCTACTCTTACTTCAAATGACTGCTGTATGAGGTTAAATAAGAATTATAAGGTCCCTGTTATAATTGCAAGATATACAAATCGATAAAATAAGAATAGAATAACAATTTTATTGTCACTTTGAATGTACACTAATCGGTATACATTAAAATGAAATTTCATTGCATACAGCTCTCAAAGGGTCACCACCAATAAACACTACATAAATATGACAAAAATAAACAAAAAATACAGAATTGTGCATATACCCACATATAATATATGTGGGTATATGCAGAGAAACAACAGTCTAATTCGGATTATGTATACATGTGCGTGGTGAGAAAAAACGAATCTTGCGAGTTTACCAGACGGATGGCACAGGGAACAAAGCTATTACAGAATCGATAATCCTGCTAGAAATACTGAATACTGAAAATAATAATAATAATAATAATAATAATAATAATAATAATAATAATAATAATAATAATAATAATAATAATAATAATAATAATAATAATAATAAAGTTGGAAGGGACCTTGGAGGTCATCTAGTCCAACCCCCTGCTCAGGCAGGAAACCCTATACCATTTTGGACAAATGGCTGTCCAGTTTCTTCTTAAAAACTTCCAG
>NW_015390762.1:42178-52886 GCF_001527695.2 Protobothrops mucrosquamatus | reverse complement strand
TAAGGTTGATAAATACTGTTTTAAGCTTACACCTTATTTACCCAAAGTATTTATTTCTATTGGATCTATACAATGGATATCTAAACTGACAAGAAAAAGTCAGTTTTGACCAGTTTTAGTCTTTTTGCCAAACTGATTTATGTTTACACTGGGTGTTGCTTATTTTATATCCTACCCCCCAAAAATAAAGACTGCTGCATACCAAGCAGACAAGTCTTCCGGGCATGCTAGACTTAAGGTGACATTTTGAAGCAGTGATAAAACAACCTTGTACAGTGATGACATTTCCTCTTTTTTTTTTTTTTTTTTTTTTTTTTTTTTTTTTTTTTTTTTTTTTTTTTTTTTTTTTGAAAATACACAGATGATATTGCTTTGGCTGGAATAATTCCAAAAATGAGCACAATTGTGTAGCTCAGCTATTTCCATTATCTGAAAATGTGTAAGTCATGAGAAGCTTCCAACTTTACTATTATTATTATAAGCTTAAAGAAGTGCCTTGGCTTGGAGGAAGTTTTTGTAATGTTAGAGAGTTCTCCTCAACAACATTTAGTACAAACTACGGGTTCTTCAAGTATGCCTGTCTCTTACACTTATATTTAGCTCCTCTTTTAAGGAACTCAAAACTGCTGTACATAAAAACTTCTCCCGCCCCCTTCAGTTTTCAAAAGAAGGGGATTGGGCTTCTCACAGGGCAGATTTGATTTAAATCAAGTCGATTTAAATCACGATTTAAATCACGATTTAAATCACTAGTAAAAAGGCTTGATTTAAATCAACTCGATTTAAATCATAATTTTTAAAGAGCTACTGTCATCTCTGTCCCGCAGCGGCTCCTCCTCCGTCCCGCTGTCCCATTCACTTTAATGGGACAGCTGGTGATGCGGCAATGACACAACAAGGTGAGGGATGTGGCGGGCAGCAGGTGAGTGGATGCCCGCTAACAGGTGCTGCCATGATGGATCTGAAATGACAGGTGCTCTTTAAATGTAAGGACTCATTCTTGCTGGTAGTTAGAATCTTTAATATTATGTATTATTTGAGAAAAATGAAAGTTTCCTATTTAGAATAATAAGCTGTCAGGTTAGTAAAACAGCAATATCAGAACCGACTTTAAGTTAATAGGTTAATCACACACAGTTGGAAAACTACTCAAATTCTTTTATTTAATTAAACCACTTAGAGCCTGGTACAGATACATTTCTCTTCAAACAATCATACAGTTTGTAATGTACACAGATTTGCAAAACAATGGGATAAACTTTGTTTTATGATTTATCTCATGGTTACTGTGAAATTATGTGAACGCATCCGTGCAGTGCATGTTATCTCAGCTTGCAGAGCTTGGATTCATTGAATGAGTTTACCAAAAATGTAAATATTGCAGAATATACAGCCCCATGCTACATAACTAAGCTCCATTTCATGCTGAATAAACTAAAGTATTAATGTATCTTAAATCGAAAGCTATATTTAAATAGATTTTTACTCCAAAAGCATTTTATCAAAATAAATTTGATAAAAATCAAAAAAATCCAATTTAAATAAAAAAAAATCCATTTTTTTAATTTTTTTTTTAAATTATCCACCCTGGCTTCTCAGCCTAATCCAGTGCTTAAGTCCAACCTTCCCAGAAAGTAACCACAGAGCTGTCCTGACAGTTGCTTTAATCACATTGGCTGTCTGCAGGGGAATGTTTTCAGAAAAAAATACACCACTCAGCCAGTGGGTAGAACTTGCTCAATTTCTGCCATTAATGGAAAGGATCGCTGAATCCAGATTTTGAGCCCCAGAATGGCCTAAGCATACTAGAAATCAGAAGCACAATATTATGGAAATCAAATGCTATGGCAGATTCACTGACACCAAATTCTGGGAAATGAATAAACCCTCGAAGAAACTATGATGTGATAAGACAGACTTGCCCACAGGTTATATCAGAAGTCTTCAAATGTGGCCTGGCTGAGGAATTCTGGGAGTTGAAGTCCACAAGTCATAAAAGGGCCAAGTTTGAAGACCCCTGGGTTATACTATTTTCTGGTGTCACTTGATGTCATCTGAATCACAGGAAGCATCCTGTTTGCTATTATAACCAGTTACAATAGCAGCCTCCACCTCTGGAACAACATTCTCCCAGAGATAAGAACAGAATCCACTCTTTTACTGTCCAGAAATCTACCAACAAAATTGAAGGCCTAAACATCAGAACATTGTATATTTCAGCCTTCTGAAGAGTGAAAGTTCAAGCTAACGGTAAATGCAAATTAATCCATAAAATCCAGATGACATTATACAACAGAGAGACACAAATGGCTACCCACTCTGCTTGAGTGAAACAAATATGTTGAGTAAATTATAACTGTGTTTATTGAGTCTCAAATTAATGAGACTCAAATTATCCAGCTTTGGACAGATTATGCAAAGACTCTGAAGAGAAAGCTCTAAAGTTGGAAGGCACATGAAGAATAACAAGATGGATGGACTCAGTTACAGTGACACTGTTGGAAGATCTGAAGAACTAAATTGAAAATCCTATAGAAAATCCGTATGATTGCTAGGAGTTGAAAATATATCATTTGATGGTACATAATCAATCAATTTAATGGTATATGTCATTCTTGTATACACTTCAGTATCAAGCATATTTTGTGATTTCTAGCATTAATTTTCAGAAATACTATCCATATCTATCTCATTTTTCGTCAACCATAAATGTATGTCACATCCACTCATTAGAAGTCAGATAGTATTCACACATTTTTAAAGGCAATCTGCTTCTTGTTTTCATGGAAGCAGAACTGGCTTATCCATATCAGTTGACTTTTTGAAATGCAGTATACAGTATTTTGTTGACAAATCTCTTATGATGCTGGAAATCAAGAAGTGCCACTTCAGGGCTAATGACATCCTTTTGATATATGTCAAGTTTGTAGAGTCTATTTTCTGACTTCAGTGTAACAAATCTTAAATAGAATTTCATTGCTCCTTTGATGTGCCTCCTCTATATATGCAGGTTAACTTAATGTGTGAACTTTGCTTTCACTAGTGCTTGAATGTAACATCAGCTGCAACATTGTCTGTTTTCAAATTTCATTATTCTTGCTACAAAAAGTATTCTCTTTTTCATAAGTGTCAACCTGCAAATAACACAGGCACACATACACACGCTATGGTGAATAACGTGACCCCCTCTTCTTTGTGGCAGCCCCTCAAATACTCGAATACTGCTATCATGTCTCCCCTATTTCTTCTTTTCTTTAGACTAGCCAAACCCAAGTCCCACAGCTGTTCTTCATATGTTTTAGTCTCCAGGCCTTTGATCATCTTAGTTGCTCTTCTCTGAATTTTTTCCAAACTCCCAACATCTTTTTTGTGATATGGTGACCAAAATTGGCTACAGTATTCCAGGTGTGATCCTACTAGGGTTTTATAAAGTGGTACTAATACCTCACGTGATCTGGATTCTATACCTCTGTTTATACAACCCAGAATTATATTAGCTTTTTGGTTGCTGCTGCACACGGCTGGCTCATAGTCAAGTGATTGTCCACTAGGACTCCAAGGTCCCTCTCACAGTCACTGTTTTTGAGCCAGGTCTCACCCAATCTGTACTTGTATCTTTGATTTTTCCTGCCTAAATGTAAAACTTTGCTTTTCTCCACATTGAAACTCATTCAACTTGTTCAAGTTGGTCAAGATCTTTTTGGATCCTGAGTTTGTTTTCTGAGGTGTTGGCTACTCCTGCCAGTTTGGTGTCATCTGCAGATTTGATGAGTTCCCCTTCAATTCCCTGTCTAAGTCATTGAATATATTGAAAAGTACTGGGCCTAAGACAGAACCTTGTGGTATATATATTGAAAAGTACTGGGCCTAAGACAGAACCTTATGGTACCCCGCTGCTTATTTCTCTCCATCTGGATGTGGTGCCATTGAGGACTACTCATTGAGTATGGTTTGCCAGCCAGCTACAGATCCATCTGGTGGTGATGTTATCTATTCCACCTTTTTCTAGTTTACCAAGGAGTAGATTGTGGTCTACTTTATCAAATGCCTTGCTGAAATCTAAGTACACTACGTCCATAGCATTTTGCTGATCTATTAATTTAGTCACTTTATCAAAGAATGAAATAAGATTGGTTTGGCATGATCTGTTTTTAACAAACCCGTGCTGGCTATTAGTTGTAACTTTTTTGCTTCTAGTTGTTCATAGCTCTGTTTTTTGATCATCTTTTATAGGATCTTCCCAGGTATTGATGTTAAACTGAATGGTCTATATTTTCCTGGGTCCATTTTTTTTCTCTTTCTTGAAGATGGGAACCACATCAGCCCTTTTCCAATCCTCAGGTACTTCCCCGGTGCTCCAGGATTTATGAAAGATATGGTGTAATGGTTCTGAGATAACATCTGCCAGCTCCTTCAGAACTCTGGGATGTAATCTGTTGGATCCAGGTGATTTATACTCGTCAAGGTCAGATAGGTGTTCTCTTTCCATTTTCTTGCTTATTTTAATTTTTGTTTCTAATTTGTCTTTTGCAGTGGCTTTTTGGTATGTTGAGCTATAATTTCTTTTTGTGTGAAGTCTGATGCAAAATATGAGTTAAGCATTGTTTTCTCCCTGTTGTCTGTTATTTCCTTGCCATCTTCCTTGCCTACAGTTTCCTTGACTTTTTTCTTGTTGTTAATGTGTTGGGAGAAAGTTTTTTTTTTATTATTATCTTTGATTTCTGTTGCAAGTCTTTGTTTGTTCTCAGCCTTTGCTTTCCTGACTTCATCTTTGCATGTTCTGGCTGTCTGCTGATAATCGGCCTTAGTTATGTGCCCCTTTTTCCATTTTTCGTATTTGTCCTTTTTGTCTTTCAGTTTGTCACAGAGATCTTTGCGCAGCCATGCTGGTTTCTTCTTGAATTTCTTGGTTTTTTTCCCAGTGGTATTGTGTTGGTCTGGGCTTTAATGATAGCATTTTGCAGAGTTTCCCACGCTTCTTGTGTTGTTTTCCCCTTTAGGATTTTCATCCATGGGATCTTTTCCAGACCCTCTTTCCCAGGATCTTTTGAAGTTTAAGACACTGGTTGGATTGTTTTCTATTGCTAGTGTTTGCATTATATTAAATTCCAGTATCACATGGTCACTTTCACCCAAGGTTCCAGCAATTTCAATTCCCTCTATCACTTCTCTATTTGTAAGGATTAAGTCCAGTATAGCTTTACGTCTAGTTCCCATCTCCACCTTTTGGATGACAAAATTGTCGGCTAGGTTGTATAGGAATCTGTTTGCTCTCCTGCTCGTTGCAGAGTTTGTCTCCCAGTTGATATCTGGAGAATTGAAGTCTCCCTTACTACTGTGGCATGCTTCCTTCATATATTTGTTAACTGGTTGGCAAAGAGTCCATCTATTTCTTGGGTGGTTGGGTGGCCTATAATATACACCTATGGCAATGCCACTTTTTTTCTCTTTTATATTGATCCATATACATTCTGGAGAGATTTTATCTTTGATCATGTGCATTTCTGTAGTGACTTTGATTACCACAAACCAACTTATGCATTTTCTGGCTATCTTTCCTTCCATTTCTTGTTTGCCCATGAGTAAGATGAAAGCTTCCTTTTTCATTATTTAGAAAACCACAATTCCATTCTTAAGTAATGAGAATATATGAGGCTTAGCCCTACTTACACATGCATGATTCAGCAAGAAAGGGCAGAAAGGAACAATTTAGCCTAAGGATCACCACATCTTCTCCATTTTCTTTCAAGTTATGGGCTACAGCAATAGTATCCAACCTTAGCAATTTTAAGATTTGTGGACTTCAACTCACATGTTATCTGAGAAATTCTGGGAGTTGATGTACACAAGTCTTAAAGTTGCCAAGGTTGGACATCCAGTTCTAGAGTCTAGAAGTGAGCAGCATACATATTTAAACAAATAAGTTTAGATAAATAAATCCATCCAGGTGTTTTAGACTGCAACTCCAAGCTACCAACAAACTGGGGTTTTGGAGTTGTTGTCCAAAACATCTGGAGGGCAACATCTTCCCTTATTCCAGTTTTGATTACTGTCTGACTTCAACCTAGAAGAGCTTTGAAAAAGATTAATGTGATTTAAATGTTCTCTTTACTCCAGATCAGCAGCAAACTCAGCAGTCTGAGAATAAATCTAAAACATTGGGTTATAAACCTCTGCATTTGTACAAAAAATATACCCATTCATGCATACAAGATTCAGACCATGCCAGTGTTGTTGAAATTATGCTGTTTGGGGTCATTTCTAGTTATACAGTTTTCCTAGACAGCACACAATACTTTCCCAATAGCCGTATTAAGCTCAACAACTAGGAAATGAAATTATAATTGTGAAATATAATGATTCTACACGTAGGTTCAAGAAATTGTCAATGATGTGGAATAACGATTCTGTGCCCAGTGAAGAGAAACCAAGAGAAAAATTCATTAGCTATGACATTGTAAAGTCTGCCTTATGAGACTGATGGCCAGATGAAAAGTTAGTTATAGGTGCAAAAACAAAGATAATAGGATGCATCTATTTCACAGAATTACACTGTTGCACATATACACTCCTCAAATAGTCATTAAAAGGCTGACCTGTCATTTTTAAAATGCTGAATGGTCATTTCTCCAATTTAAAACCAGCTAGACAGGTGTCCTCAATTTATGTAGTCCTTTCCTTGTGTGATTTGTCAGAGATAATGGTAGCCTTTGTTTATTACAACTTTTCTACCCTGCTGATCGATCTCTGGTGAGCAATGCCTGTCTAATGCTCATCGCAATTTAAGCTACCGTACCAACTTTAATTCCAAAATCTGGTCCTGGTACCTTCATTCTTTTTGCTCTTTTATTTTAATGTCACTTTTTCCTGCTTTTTAATTTAAACGATCATTCACCATCTTCCTCTAAACTATTTTTTAATCTTATTTTCATTTCCTATTTAGCTTTCTCCTTGGCTAGCTGCCTTCTTGCTGCTGGTGGTATTCCTATCAATCTTGTTTTCTGTTTGTTATCACTAGAGTTTACCTGTGCTCTCGATATTACATGGAATAAATACAGTTTATTGTGATGTATCATAATCTTTTATCATCTGTATGTGACCAGCTGATCAGTGGAAGTGCTAATGATTCATGTTCCTTTCATACCATTTTATTCTTATACTATTATGTGTCTGTCTATTCATATTAAGATTTGTAAAATGTTTAATATCTCTTGCCAAATTCTGTGTTCGGTGTGATTGATGATTCTAGTTTTCCTAATATTACAATATTAATCATGTCTACCCCTGAGCAAACCAAGTATATTCGAAAATATATTAACCTTTGTATCTAAGTTCTACTTTAAAGCTTATCTACTAATATTTAATGACAAAATCATACATCTTACCATGCCAATGTCAAGAGGGCAACAAGGACTTTAATGTGGTTAAAAAAAATGTAGATCTCCCCCCATCCCACATTCATACTATATTAGCCCTTATGATGATGCGTTTCTTTAAAAAGAAGTTCAAAGATTCTTTCCCTATTGAGTTTATGAGTGGTTATTATTATATCAGGCTTTTAATGGGCTTTAATTATTTTAAGTTATAGTTTCTTTTCTCTCTTCTACATGAATTTTGCATGCTTAGCACTTTTTAATATTTTATTATTGTAAATTATCTGAAACAGATAACGGAAATTCAATAAGTAAGCAAGTAACAAATTCAATTAAAAATACTTCTGAACATATTTGGGCTATTAATCTTAACTGTAGAGATAACTAGAAAAATACAGTTGGAAAGGATCTTAGAAATTACTGAATCCAGCTATTTGATCAGTCCAGAATAAACTAAATCAGTGATGGCAAACCTTTTAGAGACCGAGTGCCCAAACTGCAACCCAAAACCCACTTATTTATTACCTGGTGCCAGGTGGGCGTGGCCCACTGGGTGGGCGTGGCTGTGGTGGTCATGGCAGACTGGGTGGGTGTGACCAAGGTGGGAAAAGACCAACACCAGAAAGAAGAAAGATCTACGGTCCGGAGACCCCTCGGTTAAGAACTGGCATGCACACTTGCCATAGGCAAGGGAACCCATCGATTCCAACGTCCCGCCATCTGATGTACTGAATATTCCTCTGCACTATGACCAGCATTTGGAAACAAGGACGATACGCACGACGTCTGGGGGATGGAATAACCGCCACCCCAGGGAACGTACAAACCCCTCCACTTCGGACATGACAGCGGAGGCAGTGAATAAGGGGGAGATAACACCTTTGAGACCCCCACCATGCCATCGCACCTGTTCGAACTGGCGCAATGTAATCACACCCCCGAAAGACGCGCAGGGGTAAACATCCATAGCCGTCCCACCATAGGAGTGGTAATGCGTTCCCAGACAGCAGCACAACGAAGGCGTGAGGATGAAAAAGCCAGTAACAAATCAGGAATGGCTTCAGGTCTCGTAGAAGGAGAGAAGGGGGGTTGCCGATTGGGTGGAATACCGAAACGGGTGCCCATGGGAACGTCTGCTACCCCCGCGATTGAACAAAAGCCAAGAACTGATTTATATGATGTGCTGGGGGTTGGTGGGAGGGATGGGAGGAGGAATCCCATTAGAGATAAGAACGGCACGAATACTAGTGGAATGGAAGGAAAGAACATAGTGAATAATGCGAGTGGATGCAGGATCCCTAGGGCTGAACTTCACCAAAGAGAAAGTGGGGATAACCACAATAAACATCAAAGCGGTGGAGATGGAACATGCCCTAAGGAATGTGAGAGGAAGAACCAACCTAAGGACGAGAGGTGCACTCCGACCTGGGAAAGCAGAGGACGCCCGCCTGAAATACGGACATAGGAAATGGGGGAGGAGGGTGGTAATACACATGTAAGTAAAGGAGGCAAGGATGGATTAACTGACTTTACAGATGAGGCTAGGATTGGTCGGCCAGGACCTGTTACAAGATCCAAGAGCCGTGTGCAGACATGGCTACACTTATAAGCAAGCTCTCCCAGCATCCTGTTTATACCCTGACGATGGCAGTTTTTAGGCCATCGAAAGCTTGGTTTTATTCATTAAAGCTATATTGTTTTATACTTTGGTTAATACATCTGCTTAACATGCAGACAGCCCAGGTTCGAATCTCAGAAGGGTATGTCTGGTTGAAAAGAACTAAAAAGTTCGAAATGGCTATTCCAGTTCTTCCTTAATTCTTTGTTAGCAATCCAAATTTTATATATATATATATATATATATATATATATATATATATATATATATATATATATATATATATATATATATATATATATATATATATATATATATATATATATATATGTGTGTGTGTGTGTGTGTGTGTGTGTGTGTGTGTGTGTGTGTGTGTGTGTGTGTGTGTGTGTGTGTGTGTGTGTGTGTTTTCTGAGGTTTTCGCGGGTGTTTGTATGTAGGTCTTTGGTTATTCTGGTTTTCTCCCACGTAAAATTGGAAGTGTCTTGGCGACGTTTTGACAAAGTCCCATTCGTCATCTTCAGGCTGGTGTTTTCAGCTTCGTGCTCCTAGGAGTAATGTGTGATCGCAGCTGTTTCTTCCTTTTAACTGCCAGTGGGGTTTGAACTGATTGGGTGGGAGCTTGGCTGTGTTCTGATTGGGTGGAGGTATGTTCTGATTGGTTAANTATATATATATATATATATATATATATATATATATATATATATGTGTGTGTGTGTGTGTGTGTGTGTGTGTGTGTGTGTGTGTGTGTGTGTGTGTGTGTGTGTGTGTGTGTGTGTGTGTGTGTTTTCTGAGGTTTTCGCGGGTGTTTGTATGTAGGTCTTTGGATATTCGGGTTTTCTCCCGCGTAAAATTGGAAGTGTCTTGGTGACGTTTCGACGAAGTCCCATTCATCATCTTCAGGCTGGTGTCTTCAGCTTCGTGCTTCTAGGAGTAATGTGTGATCGCAGCTGTTTCTTCCTTTTAACTTTCAGTGGGGTTTGAACTGATTGGGTGGGAGCTTGGCTGTGTTCTGATTGGATGGAGGTGTGTTCTGATTGGTTAAGGAGCTTGGCTATGCTCTGGTTGGCTGGGGGGTTGGCTGTGCTCTGATTGGCTGGGGGAGTGTTCTGTTTGGATGGGGGCTTTGTTGTGCTCAGGTTAGTCTGAGTTGCAGGGGGATTTGAGATGGTGAGCTTCATTGCTGTTGTTTGGCTTCGTGTTCGTGGTCGTGCCACATCTTTATGGTGGGTGTCAGTTTGCTTCATGTATGGATTGGAGGGGTTTAAAGTGGCTAATTATGCAGCTGTGGACTGGCTTCTAGTTTGTGGTCGTGCCTCATCATCTGTGTGGATTTGGGTTTGCTTTTTGCATGGATGTGTGGTGGTGACATCCTGTGTGGTTTTCGTGAGTGTGGGTCTTGTGTCATTCTTTGTGTTAGGGACTCGTTTGCCAATAAGGGCGGGTTTCCAAATGGCTGGTAGGCGGGAGGTATCATCTCGTTTATTCATGCTGTGTGGGCGTTTTTCTATTTCAATGGCTTCTCTGATTATTCTGTTGTTAAAGTGTTCAGTTTTGGCAATAGTTCTGGTCTTTTTAAAGTCAACTTTATGTCCTGTGGCTTTAAGGTGTTGGACCAGGGAAGAAGTTGGTTCCTCTTTTCTGACTGAGTTCTTGTGTTCTTCAATGCGTGCATTTATTCTTCTGTTGGTTTGTCCGATGTATGTGGTGGGGC